>NW_004949154.1:2547263-2550024 GCF_000317375.1 Microtus ochrogaster
AGAGAGAGAGAGAGGTTTAAGTGGAGTTACCCTACATGGGGACTAATGTTTCTCTCAGGTGTGGGATACCTCCCCTCAGCTTGGTCAGGGAGTTCGCAACGACCCCCAAAAGAATACAGCCTTTGCCATTGCTCTTGGTTACCTACAAAACTTGGTAAGACTCTACTGCTAAAGGTACAACATACCTTGTTCATAGGACATGAAGGAATCAAACTAGGGTCAACCTGGGAGCTTAGACCTTGCTGGTTGTCTTTCACAGTACTGGAAAGTGTCAGGCAGGCTTCTGGGGGCAGGAGAGTCAGCAACAATCTCATTTGGGTGAGAGCAATAATGTGAGCTGCAATAATGATTGGCCTGACAAGACATGGCCATGTGTGCAATGGTGGTATAAATGTTATGAGTGTCACCAACTGGTTTCTGGTTTGGTTTAAGACTTGTTTCACAGGAGGAATTCCTGCTTGGCATGGTATTTTACCTGTGGTTGGGGAACTCATATATCTTAGAGAACCCATTACTGTGTATCTTGATAAATTGATATAGTATCAAACTGTCTTCCAAACTTACCTCTATACCTTTAGATAAAACCAGTTTTCAATCCCAGTCAGAGAAGCTTCTTTTGGCAGTGTGCAGCAGTTAATGAAGAGACTTACAAGCTGTCAAAGTATAGAGAACAAATATCTATGGAATGCTCAGCCACAAATGGGACATCTTTACTATATGTCCATCCCCTGATGCTCAGGAGATGTTGTGGAAGAGGGACCAGGATTAAATGCCAGACGTTAGAGGGGACCGCTGTGAAACAGTGTCTTCTGAACACAACATGCGTGTTGCAATGGTGAACTCACAGCGGCTACGGTTGTTTGCACCAGACTGCACAAGTTCAAGCTGGACAACACGCAAGCCTCGATGAGAGAAGGGCCCTTGAGTCTCCGCTGCAGCTGAGAAATTGTTAGCAGTTGATGGCTATGGGAGACAGGGTATACAACCATGTAACTCCAGTGATATGACATTCTGAAAAAACGTAAAACTACAAAGATAATAAAATAAAAGTTTCCATGGTTCAGGAAAAAGGGAAGAGGCACAGTTTTCTTCAGTGATGTAGCACCAGGTGGGTTGACCAAGCGCTAGTGCAGTGGTTCTCAACTTGTGGTCCACAACCCCTTTCAGGGTCCGAATAACCCTTTCACATATCTGATATCCTGCACTTCTGATATCTGCATTACACTTTGTAAGAGTAGCAAAATTACAGCTATGAAGTAGCAACAATTATGAAGTAACTTTACGGTTGAAGGGCACCACAGCATGAGGGACTGTTTTAAAGGGTAGCAGCATTAGGAATTGAGAACCACAGGGGTTTGGATAGTTTCAAATCCATGTAGATTTCGGTAGTGCTAACTGTGGGCTTAGAGGGCTTTGAAAACAAAAGGAAGAGGGGAGGAAGAATGGAAGGAGAAGAAGAGGAGGAGGAGACACGAAGTTGAGAGAGATCCAGAAGGAGTTAAATGGGATTGTGGGTGTGGATATGATTAAAATACACTGTATTTGTGTGCAAAACCCTCAAAGAATAAATTAAACATTAGCTTTTACAAAAGACGAGAAACATGGAAGGTATAAACCAATTATTTCTTGGAAGATTAGGGAAGGACGTCAGATAGGGGTTTGTACTATCTGACTTGTAAGTTGCGGGGGGGGAGGCGGTCCTAAGGTGGTGGCTTTGCAATTTCTCCATAAATTACTAGTAGTGTCATAGTGACAAGCCATGGCGTCTCCTCAGACATCAACACCTTTGTCTACAATCTCCCCCTGCTCCAGGGAGCTAGGGTGGCATGCCCTGGTTGCAGTTTTGTGGAAGTCTTCTTCTGCTGCTCCTCTCACACTCAAGGAGCCTCTGATTCTTGTAAGGTCTAGCCTCATTACAAGAATGAATGAGGTTAAACTAGCCTCAACTTCTTCAACAAACTTATAATCCTCAGAAAGCCTCCAGCCTTCCCAATGTTGTGCCTCAAATCCAAATCAAATAAGCCACAACACAGAACCAGATGATACTAAATGTTGGGGTTGGGGCATGGGACTTCTGTCATTTGTTATTGCTGAAATATACAAAATAGCAATTACTTTGGAAGAATTTTGGCTGTTCTTTTTTTTTTTTTTTATAAAGCTAAGCATTGTCTTTCTTAGTGTACACTCCAATAATACTCTTTGATTAGTTGGTATTTGGCCAACAGTGTTGAAAATGTATGTCATATAAAAACCGAAACACAGAGACTTGTAGAAGTTTATTAATAATCACTGAACACAGGAAGCAACTGAGATCTCTTGAAAAAGAGAACAACTAAACAAATTATAGCAAATCCATGTATCACTATGTGGTAATGAATAGAGACACGCTCTATACAAGCATGGGACAGTACACATCTGCTGAATTCAGTAAATGTCACACTGTGAACTTTAAGTTATACAATTTTACAAAATCATTCAGAATTCAAAGGCTAACAGGATAGCATGAATGTGGGATATTCCAGAAGTTACTTTTGTGTAACCATTTCAAACATTTAAGGAATCTCACCCAGTGTGTGTCAGGTGTAGGTGGAGTGGGTGGAAGCCATCTCAACTTTAGAAGAGAATCACATATGTCAGATTAAAGCAAAAGGAACTGCACAGGAGCCCATTATTTAGATGATAAAATGTTATTCCTCATTCAAGTGCAGCCAAACAATTTTTCCATATATGCTGTTGCTCTGAATCTATTATATATATATAT
>NW_004949154.1:2550124-2561617 GCF_000317375.1 Microtus ochrogaster
ATATCTAAGTATTATAAGTCTTTATTATATGTTTCTATGAATTTATGTCTCTGGTTTTATATCTATACATTTGTTTATCTGTATTGGCTATTTATCTATGAGTTTACATCTATGCATTTATCTACACACATGTTATTTATGTGTTCATGTATATCATCATATACGTGCATTTATGTATATATCTACCTATGTATCTACCACCTATGTAGCTATGTAATTACTTATGTAGCTATTATCTATATTATTATATATTACGTAACTATTATCTGTATTATTATATTATCTATATATCTATACTTGTATATATGCATGATTTACATATGATCTATATCCATATTTCTATTATCTATCTATCTATCTATCTATCTATCTATCTATCTATCTATCTATTATCTATCATCTGTCTGTCTATATAACCTCTGAATTTATCTATCTATACACTCATTAATCAATTAACTAAATGACTGAGATATGGTAAGATCCATATTTTTCACAGTTGGAATGGGAATTTATAGATGTGGACTGAGAAGACATAGAAATTGTCTTTGTAGTTATGAGTCAGATTTGATGACATTCATGATAATTCTGTAATTTATTGTAAATACATATGGTTATGGATGCAAATATTTATAGATCTATCTATTCAGGTTATTGTACACACACACATATATTTCTTGGTCCTACTTATGTATCATCTATCATCTATCTATCTATCTATCTATCTATCTATCTATCTATCTATCTATCTATCTCTATCATCTATCTATCTATCTATCTATCTATCTATCATCTATCTATCTATCTATCTATCTATCTCTCTCTCTCTTTAGGTTATTACACTCACATATATAAAGAACTTTTCCCATTAACAGAGTAGACACAGATACAAAAGAAAAGAATATATTACTTAAAATTCTTGGGGGCCAGCAGACTATAGACACACTTAGTATTCATAAAACTCTGGGTTCAAATTCAGGCAAAGAATTTATGTTAGGTACAGTGCATTCCTTGAGGTAGGCATGCACACACCCAAGTGGAGAAAACTGGAGCAGGGAGGCAATGGGGCACAACTTCTGTGCTCTTACTGATATTTCTGAATAACCAAGTAAATTAGTGCATAAGAGAGAAATTCCCAATGCAGAATCGTCCCAATGGATTATGTAGATACTTCAGGAATACCTACTCCAGGACGGAGAAATAGTCCCTACTCCTTAAACAAAGACTGTGCATAGCGACTTCCTTCCCACAGTGCTCTCCACAAGTGGAAAGAGAAGAAGGGGTATGTCTTCACAATGGAGAAACCTGGCAAATACCACTTCAGTCAGGTGACATGAGTAAGCACGAATCAAGTGAATGTGATAGTATGAAAATGATACCTGCCTGTGATAGGCCTCCTTAGAACTCACACCTCCGTCTATTCATAAGAAAGGCTCATGATATGGGAGTGATTTCTTATTAATAAAGAAACTGCCTAGACCCATTTGATAGGCCAACCCTTAGGTAGGCGGAGAAAACAGAACAGAATGCTGGGAGAAAGAAGCTGAATCAGGGAGTCGACATGATTCTCCCACTCCAGACAGATGCAGGTTAAGATCTTCTCTGGTAAGCCACCTCGTGGGCTAAACAGATTATTAGAAATGGGCTAGGCCAGGTGCAAGAGTTAGCAGAGAAAAGGCTAGATATAATGGGCCAAGCGGTGTTTAAAAGAATACAGTTTCTGTGTAATTATTTCAGTGCATAAGCTAAGCTAGCCATGTGGGCGGCCGGGTGCCGGGGATGCAGCCCCGCTGCTCATACTACAACAGGCTCAGGTGACTCCAATACAGGGGCATCCTAAAGACTGCCTGACCAGTTCTCTTTCTAACTGCCAGGGCATCCAAACCAGCAGCTCTGAAAAGCCGTCAGGAACCTAGAGGATAACTAAGTGTAAATGTGGGTGAAATCTGGGAACAGAAAAGGGAACAGTTGGTATAAACTAATAAACTCCCCAAAAATCATTAGGTCTTTAAGTAAGATTATACAAGTAGATATAATCATCTGATTTTCTATTGGAATGGGTCAGGAAGGGACCTAGGAACCCCACCCTTCACTGAGAAGCTTTGGGCAGTTGACTTGGGAAGAAAAAGTCAGTTTTCTTAAGGATTTGGGCTCTGGTAGTTCAACCATGCTCCAGTACATGTCCCAATACCCGACAGTATATAGATAGCACAAATTGGACTAATGTTACTTTTCTTTTTTTCTTTTTTTTTTAAAATATTTATTTATTTATTTTGTATGCAGTTAGCCAGAAGAGGGCACCAGACCTCAATATAGATGGTTGTGGACCAACATGTGGTTGCTGGGAATTGAACTCAGGACCTTTAGAAGAGCAGGCAATGCTCTTAACCGCTGAGCCATCTCTCCAGCCCCCCTAATGTTACTTTTCAAAGAAAAATGAGGATATTAAGTTGGGAGGCGTAGATCTGGGAGAAGTTATGGGGAGAAGTTAGGAAGAGGAACAGAGAGACAAACATGATCAAAATACGTTATATGCATGCTTTAGATTTAAAGAACTAATGAGCATCTTATATTTTTAAAAAAGTGGAAAATAGGCTACAGGCATGGGGACATTTGTGCTATATTCAAAATTAGACAGAGAAGACTTACGAAGACGTTCACTTGTTGAGTATTCAGTTGTGTATGGGTCATCTGTATCAACCCTGATCAGGGCATGAAACTTCATGGTCAATGGGACACAAAAGAGTCAGAGGAGTGGGAAGAGAGCTGTGGAAAGTGACATCTAGACATGACAGGGATGTTGCAGGCCTACTCACTGAAGCCATGGTTACCTAAACAAGGTCAATCAAAAGTTCTGCAAGGATGAAGTGGGGCCTTCAGGACAATGCCCTTTGCTGAGCAGCTATTGACAGTAGCTGGCTGCTGATGCAAGGAAAGTATAGCAACATACCCGAGAAGAATGGTCCCCCTGTGACTTGCACTTCTCACGGCTCATGGCAGCTTAAAGATGAAAGAGATGGTTCACCTGAAACACTGATTTGAAAATGAGTCAATGTATGGCAGAATCTGTAGAGAAGAAGTGATTAACTGGGGTCCCATCTGCCTCTTCAGTTCTGGCCTTGTTTTTGCCCCAGTGTGCTAAGTTAGGAACAACTGACCGAGCATAATCACCCCCAACAACAGAAAGAGCGAGAGCATTCTGAGTCAAGAACTACCCTAAAACTTTAACAGAAATGATCTCTAATTGTTAGTCCCACATTTGCCATGAAAAGCAGGCTTTCCTTAGATTTTGTTTGGCGGGAAAGTATACCACTGACAAGAGATAAGGCACACCCAAGCCTAGAAACTGAAGCAGAGACCGAATTCAATTACAAAGAACCCACCTAGCAGCTTGCAGTCCAGGAATTCAAAAGTTTTCTACTTACCTTGATGTTAAGCCTTGGTCTTCCTTGAAGATGGAGGTAGTAAAGCTATAGTAAATTTGCAGATGAATAAGTAGGTGAAGAACTTGTCAATGCCCTAAAGACAAACGAAAGAAGAAAAAATATCAAAATGAGATCTAGAAAAAATATCCAAAATGATTGCTTAAATTACTGCTTTAGTTTTTTGGATTTTTTTTTCTGTTCAAAGATGTGTTTTTCCCTGTATCTTTCTTTTGCTCTCTCTCCAATAGAAAACATTTTGAATTAAACATTGAAACCTTCATTAGTGCTTAATACCATCAGAAAGATCTATATTTCTTTATGACTGCACCATCTGGACAAAACCCAGCAGAAGGCAGACCCTTCTGGTAGAATCATTGAATGGAATGAGATCTATGATGGGGGAGGACATATTCCAAAGGCTTTCCCCCAAAGACGTCACACAGCTCTTGCTATCTTGTGCAATGGGTAAGAATAGTACCACATTGGCTATAAAATAGAACATTTTCTAATAGAAAAGACAGAGGAAGGTATTGTGAATTTCCAAATATGTATCGCACAGTGTTCTGTCTTTTATTTATTTATTTATTTATTTATTTATTTATTTATTTATTTATTTATTTATTATGGTTTTTCGAGACAGGGTTTCTCTGTGGCTTTGGGGCCTGTCCTGGAACTAGCTCTGTAGACCAGGCTGGTCTCGAACTCACAGAGATCCGCCTACCTCTGCCTCCCGAGTGCTGGGATTAAAGGCGTGCGCCACCACCACCCGGCTTTTTTTGTGTGTGTGTGTGTTCTGTCTTTTAGAACATTTATTTTGCCTTTCATTTTAATAGGTAATAGAGTCATCATGACATTTTAAACCCAAGTCACTTTCCATCTCTAGACATGAAGGACCTTATCTTCTATAGTCACAATGCCAATTTATTTACTCAAATAAAATTAAGCAGAGATATAGAAACCATCTTTAGTTAACTTTTTTGGATCTATCTATCATCTATCTATCTATCTATCTATCTATCTATCTATCTATCTATCTATCATCTATCTATCATCTATCTATCTCTGTCTATCTATCTCTGTCTATCTATCTATCTATCTATCTAACTATCTATCTATCTATCTATCTTTGTTTGCATCTGTTTTCCTGGGTAAGCACTGCACCACCTAAATGCAAGCAAAGCCCATGGAAGCCAGAAAAGGGTGGACAATTCCCTGAAACTCGAGGTATAGGTGATTGAGCCAGTATATATGTGCTGGGAATGAATTCATCCCATATAAGAACAGCAAGTGCTTTTAACCGCAGAACAAACCCTAATTTGTTTTTTAAACAGGATCTTGTTATGTAGCCCCATATGACTTCAAACGTGTGATCATCTTGTCTCATCTTCAGTGCTGGGATTATAAGTGCACACCAGCAACATGACATAACTGTACACTTTAGCAGTCTTTTATAATAAAGTTATTAGTCTGCTGGAAAGAACAGAACAATTGTCTCAAGAATTGTCACCCCTGGGTTTCTTCTTCACATTGCTGTGTAACTGATGAACTAAGTCAAGTAGGAGCCATCCAAAGGCTGTATCCATGATCTTGACCCCTCCATTGTGGAACCTGAGGGCTAGGTTTCTGTCAATAACCATGACTAATGAACCATGATGGAGCTCTATGAAGCCCCTCTAGACTTAGTTTCCAGTTTGCGAAAAGCAACAGTAACTGGTAAATGAGACAAGGACGCCCTATGAAAAAATGCGCAGCAAGCAGTCTCAGTGAGCTGAGTATGGGCTCAGCTCAGACTGCCAATCACAGCTTCCTGACCGTGAGCACAACAGATAACTTCTGCCTCTTCCTCACCCTAAGATGAGTGGTATAGACTCAATATTGAGTATTGTGAAGATTAAAAATATGTCATGTAGTTTGGCATGGTGTCACACCCCTTTAGTCCTAGCACTCAGGAAGCAGAGACAGGTGGATCTCTGTAAGTTTGAGGCCAGCCTGGTTTGCAAAGGGAGTTCCAGGACAACCTGAGCTGTTACACAAGAAACCATGTCTTCAAAACAAAGCAAAACAAACAACAAACAATACCCCAAGTAAATAAACACTAATAAGAATGTAGGTGAAGGCTTCAGGCAGTGGTCATGTGTTACAGATTGCTCAGGCCACACCACTGCTAGTGCTGTTACCAATACACATAACCAAGAACACTCTTAGAACAGAGGAGATTCTGAGAAAGTAAAAGTTAGAAAGTAAGTGGGGAAGTGGGCACAAATTTCCTACTCAACCAGTTAGACATCTTGGGAATTACTGTTTTTTGCTGATGACTCATTTAATGGACTCCCTCAGAAAAAGAATGTGAGCTGATGTGAGGGGCAAGGCAGCGCAGAGATTCCTCCATCTTCTATTGAGGCCATTTTAGATTTAACTCGAATCTGGTCTCTTTGATGAAGAATTTTATGGAAAATTACCCAACTATTCTAGGACCCAAGGCTAATATGCCTAAGCTATCTTAACTTCTGTTAAATAGCCAGCTTGTGCAAACTTCCTCTTCCAGCTGCTGAACAGGATATGGGGTTGTGGTTCTTTTCTTTAAAAGCCCTTTAGTCTAAATGCTCGAGGCTACTACACTTAGGTCCCGAATACTTGAAGCTAGTCTTAACTGGTTGGAATAAAGACTTTCAATTGGCTATAGACTGAGTGGTCATCTCTGGTGGGCTCCCCTTAACACAGAGAGCAATGTGGATTTTGCAGTTCCTTCACACGTTTTTGTGGAAGAGTTAAGAGGTTAAACAAACACTCCATATCTATCACCAGTATTTCCAGTATTCAGACAGAACCATATTATAGCAAGATATTCAATGCTTGCCAGTATCCTAAACCAATCTTTGTTGTTATGGGAGAAGCTGAAATTCCACTGACCTTAATAAAGAACTTGATGTCTCTTCTTTAAAGTAACAAGGTTACAGAACCTGTTAAAAGTCCCCTCTCCAGCCCCACTGCAACACCCTCCAGCCCCCAGCACCTACAGCTCCCTGTCAGTCTGCAGCAATTTCTCTTTGTCCCTTCCCTGTTCCTGACCACACTTTTTCACCCTTCTTCATTTACATCCTTCTTTGCTCCACCCTTCTTACTTCTAATTCATTCTGCCTCCCTCCTCCCCTCCCCCACCATTTCCTGACCAATCTTAAAGATATTTAAAGCTTCCTGGCTGCCTGATTTCTCGCTCTCTGTTTTGATTGCCCAGGCCAGAGTTTTCAGAAGCAAGATGAACAGTTAATCAATGCCTTCTCCTAACCCTCCACGTTGTTCCTTTCATGACACAGTGGGACAAGAAGCAGTCACTGAAAACTGCTTTCCTGGTCCTCCAGATGAACTACACTTCTGGCTCAGTGCTTAAGAGCACCCAATCCCATCCTTTCCAGCCCAGATGTTCAGGGCTGCCAAGCTCCCGCCCACCCAAGAGAGGACCTGTGGAGCCCACACACTCACCTATCTTCTTGATGTGTTGCTCACAGCCAGCACCTGCCCCTGGCTCAGGTCAGCTCTTCTAGAAAGAAGGCTCAATCAGCTATCTCCCAGAAAGAAAGTCTGACCAATGAGAAAGCATCCTGGAAACCTTGAAAGGGGATAGGAGCGTGGGTGGAATGAAACTAAACCCTTAGAAAATTGTTGACTCTGGCCAATCGGTGTGTTTCTTTGTTATTACTGCTTTTCCTTTTTCTGCATTTTACTTCTAATTTTTAGAAAGGAAGGGAACTAGCTCACAAACGACTCAGATATCCAACTGGTCATTTTCTCTCCTCCCAGCCTGCCAGGCCTTTTCTCTGCTCATCCTCCTGCCACCTCTCAGCATTTTTACTGCCTCAGTTTACTTCTTTGGGTAACTGTGGGAGAGAGGAGCCTGGCTGTTTCCTGGGTTGCTAACGAAGGGCTCATTTTGTCTGTGAAAAACAAACGCGTTTCAAAGTGTAATCATATAATAAAAAAGACTTCTTCAGCAGAGCATGGTGGTGCACCCCTTTAATCCCAGCACTCAGGAGGCAGAGGCAGGTGGATATCTCTGTAAATTCAGGGCTATCCAGGTCTATATAGCAAGCTCGAGGACAGACAGAGCTACTTACTTAATAGAGAGACACTATTTCAAAATCCAAGCCAAAACAAAGAAAAAAAAACCTTAACAATTTACCCATTTTGCTCGGCTTTTGCTAAGCTGAACTAAAGAAAACTGAAACTATTACACAGTCCTTTTCTTGCCTCTGAGGGTAGACACCCGCAGAAAAGAGCCAAGAGCCATGTACTGGTTCTAGGTGGGGGTTGATAATATCAAATGGGGCTCCCAGGAATCTGTTGTTAAAAAAAATTCAGCTTAATGCTCTTTGGGTATTGATAAAAATCACTTCATAGAATCTTCATAAGACTGAAGGGGAAAGGTAAACCTGGGCTGAAACAAGAAGTAGCCCTGGAATGCTGAAATCTGGCTACTGTGGGAGCTTGGTTAGGACTTGGTAGCAGGGTAAGATCTGTAGACGTAAGATTTTGAGACAAAGGGTGAAGAAATCTTGGTTTGTCCGCTGTTTTCTGTTGAAGGATAGCTGGATCTTTGAGGAACCTACTGGGTACGAATTGTACTTACAACTTTCTAGTTTCTGGTAGAACATTCCTGGCACAGAACATTCGAGCTGATGGAAGCAGTGGAGAAGAGTCACGTTAATGAAGTAGCATAGGTGTTTCCCCTCCTCAAGAACACCGCAATCAGTATTTTTTACTTACTCTGTGACACTCGAGAAAACATCGTGGGACTGGAGCGATGCCTCAGTAGCTAAGCAGTGCGCCAGCTGCTCTTCCAGAGGGCAGGGATCCAATTTCCAGCACCTCCACAGTGGCTCACAACCATTCATTTCACTCCAGTTCATGGGGACCCAATGTCCTCCTTCTGACCACTCCAGGCACTGTATACATGCAGTGCACAAACACACATTCAGGCAAACATGTATACATACAAAAGAAAAATTTAAATCTCAAGAAATATTTTAAAAAGCTTTGTAATATTTGCTATATACAGTGTTCTGATGGAGATCTCATTAGGCATTTTCATGAAGTAGACAGGAGTTTTTACAGAAATCTCTTTCCAAAAATCTAGAATGGATCTCCCTTGAGCACTGCTGCAGAAATCCTTACAGTGACTCACTTTGGCTCTCCTCTTCTCTCTTACCCTCCCCTCCCCTCCCCTTCCCTCCCCTCCCTTCCCCTCCTCTCCCCTCCCTTCCCCTTTTCTCCTCTCCTCTCCTTTCCTTTCCTCTCCCCTCCCCTCTCTCTCCCTCCTCTCCTCTTCAGTCCTCTCCTCTCCCCCTTCTTCCCTCCCCTCCCCTCCTCTCCCCTCCCCTCTCTTCTTCTTCTTTCCTTTCCTCTCCTCTCCCCTCTCTCTCCCTCCTCTCCTCTTCAGTCCTCTCCTCTCCCCCTTCCTCCCTCCCCTCCCCTCCTCTCCCCTCCCCTCTCTTCTTCTTCTTTCCTTTCCTCTTCTCTGTCCTGCAGACAGCACTCTAATGGGATTGCACTCCTCACTCAGGAACTACAGCCCAGGGATGTACAAGTCAGTCCCACGTGGTCTCCACCACCCGAGGCTTTCCTTCATCCTTCTATTGCCAGTAATCTCTCTGCCCCAGAACCAAAGGCATAACACAGAAGAGTGTTACAGGTTCAGGCTCCAATGGCAACTACCTCGTGCTACCTCTAGTCCCTAAACAGCTGTTTCTTGCCCACCTCAGCGTCTGCCCTAACATCAAGGTACTAAAAGGTACAGCACTTGGGGATGTATTAATAAAACCCTAGTTATTACCACCTGAGAGCAAGAGCATCAAGGCAGCATGTGGGACGTACAGCTAAGGTTTTCCTGCTTTATTGCCATGCATCTACTTAATATTTCCACCAATGTATTGGAAAAGTACCTACATTTCTGACTTTCTCTGTGCTGTTACTATCAATCCTTCATCAATGTGTTACCACCTTAGAACATGGAATTTAAGGTAACCTAAAGCTGTGTTCCCAGAACACAGTCATGTGTATTTGGCTTCACAATAAATGATACTTTATCCCCTTTGAGGTGGGATTTGTGGTTTTGCACCCACACTAACTTTAGAGCACAATGGTGAGTAATTTTCTTGAACTGAGGTGGGACAATCTGTCCTAAATGTGGGTGCATCATCCCATGGGCTGCGGTCCCCACCTAATGAAAAGAAGCAATCTAGCTGAGCATCAGTAACCAACTGCTTCCTGGCTGTAGATGCATGACGTGTGACAAGCTGCCTCACACTTACTCCTGAAGCCTGCGGTCTCCACCATGAGGGACTGTGGCCCCAAAGTGTGAGTCAAACGAACCCTTTCTTTCTGACGTTGTTTTAGCTAGGTATTTGTCCTGGCAATGAGGCAAGTAACTAATATATAGACACACGTGAGAAAAATAGTACTTGATTTTTTACATTTTTCTTCAAACTAAATGAGATCTTCCATGATCTGCACTCTTACAGCTCATGGTGACTTAGAGATGAAATAGATGTTTCAGCTGAAACGCAAACTTCAAATTGGTTTAAGTTATGACAGTTTCTTCACAGGGGTCACAGGTTGTACAGAAGAGACGATGAACTGGAATCCCATCACCCCCCTCCCCTTTCAGCTCCAACCTTGCTTGTGGTTGGATGTTCTGAGTCAGCAGACGTTTTTATTTTGCTCCCAACGTAGCCAACAATAAAAGCTGAGCATTGTGAGGTAGACACCTATACTATATAACTTACAGAAATTATCTTTAACCCCAGAGATGCTGTGAAAAACAGATTCCAGCCAGGTTTTGCTTCTAGGGAAAGGACATCTTAGACAGACCTGGGACGTGATGTTCTCAAGCCCAGAGTTGGAAGCAGAGAGAGAGTTCAAAGGCAGTTGTCAATATCTCTCAAAAGAATTTGCATTCGGGGATTCAAAACTGTGTCCTTCTTACATTGATGTTAAACTTGTGTCTTCCTTTAAGGTGGAGATAGGAAGAGGTGGTAAATTTACATGGAAAATTGTAGGAAAATCGGTGGGTAGTAGCTTGAAAACCAAAGAAATTTGTGAAGAGAGGTCCAAAGGAAATAGGGAAAGATTATCCAACATGAGACATCTCTCCAGCCATGTATGCTTCCTTTCAGATATCCCCTTCCCTGCCCCCAATCTTACCTAATAAGAGCTGATGTAGGCAAACTCTGATTGACCAGCTCCCTGTGTCTCAAGGGGACTGCTGGTGCTTCCTTCCATAACACTCCTGGTCCAGGGGAGCCCGTGAGCTGTGTAAATAGGTATACAGGGTAGGTATTGGCTCAGAGGCACTTGATCCTCTGGAGCTGGAAGAGGACGAGTTAAAGGCTCTGCATATATGAGCTAGATATTCCACAAGTCTGAAGGACCCCCAGACCACAGACATGTTTTGAGTGGATTTTTGTTCCACTGTGTGCTGGAGGGTACCAGGTGGTGCTCTATTCTACAATCAACAAATCCTACCCAGATTGCATCCTCACCAGAACTGAGGGAGGAAATTCATCTAAAAGGAGTCTTTCAAATAGGGGCTGTTCTGTTTGCTCACCAGGCCGCAGGTCTTTATACTCTGCTCTGGGTGTAATAGGAGCAAACAAAGCAAAATGAAACAACCCTGAAACAGGCTGCAGTATGCACCAGGGAGGGGGCAGGGACACCTTTGATTTCACGTCTCTTATGTAGAACAGAACTTGTTGTCAAAACTTGCTTTGGAAAACAGACAGGAGTGTGACTTCTGTCAGTCAAATCGGTTTAACAATCTTCAATTTGGTTTTTCTTAGACCAACACCCCACACGTGGAATCTCCCTGGGTCGTGAGTGCTCCATCTCTTGTCCACTGAAGTTACTCTGGTGACCCATAGCAGGACCCTGAATCAAATGGAGGATTACACCCCTGAGAAGATGCAGGACTAAACTGGCTAGGTTTTCTCTCTCAGAAAGCTCCTGATTGCTCTACAGTAGAGCTTGAGGCCAGGTGCAGATTGCACAGGGCAGGGCTTGAGAAGTCCCAAAGGAGGAG
>NW_004949154.1:2562597-2564775 GCF_000317375.1 Microtus ochrogaster
AACAAATACTCTCCGACCTTCAAAACTCTTCACTGTGCATGTCTACATCCTCCTGATCTATAAACTCTTCACTGTGCATGTCTACATCCTCCTGATCTGTAAACTCTTCACTGCGCATTACTACCTCCTGCTGCTTTACACAAACATCCTCATACCATAGTTTATGTTTTTGCTTAATATCGGCAAGGATGGATTCCATCTTTATGCCAACCTCAATAACATTATAAACTCTGCTTTCATACTCACAAATGAGGCCAACAGTATGCATGGCTACTAGAGAACCTTTACAATCAAATAGTGGAGATCCAGAAGAGCCATTATAAAAAATATTATAGGTAAAATCATTAGGGTTGACATTCATTTCTTGGAAACTTCTTTTTGTACACATAGGGAGTAACTTAGAATAATGGCTATGACCTGCTGCTTCTGTTCCATGAACAAATTGCTGACTCTTCTCTTTTCGTTTACCTTGAGTGACCACTGCACAACGATCAAAAACCTTGTTTCCATTTTCATGGCCAACCATATATATCAACTCACTGGGAAGTACAAGAGCTATTCCATTATTATACAGTCCGGCAGGCACGTGTTGACCATTTTCCTTCAGTTTCAAGACGGCATAGTCAAGAGTGTCATCAGATATGAGAAGCCAAGGTTCGATGTGAAAGCAACTGTTGAAGTTTGAGGTTGGCTCTTCAAAGCATTCCTCATCAAATGTCACCCTTACACATTGGCTAATTAGGTCTAGACACTTACTTGGCTTTCTTCCTTTTCCCACAATATCATTTAATACATGTCGACAAGTGAAAATGTACAACCCTCTGAAAACAAAGCAAGTGGCTTTACCCCTGTTTCCATTATAGTCCCAAAGTATGAGCCCAGTGGAATCCATGAAGCGTGAAAGAAGTTTGACCATTTGATCTGGAGTAGAGCTTTTTGCCACTTCACTGAGCTTCTTCTTATGGGCTTTGAAAAGCGACTCTTCTTTACTATTCTCACTCTCTTCCTTGATATATGCTCTCACTTTCTCCAATTCTGCTGCCCAAGAGCTCTCCTTTCTCTCTACATCAATCTGAAAGAGCTTACCCTCTAACACATCTACTGGCTGGCTGTTTGCTACAACGGTGTCATTATTAACGAGTTTCCAATGGTCACTCTCTACAAAAGAGCGAAACCTGCCATCCTTTCTCAGAGTGGTCTTGATGGTCTCTCCCTTGAAACCATAGACACAGAGTTTGGTACCTTCCTTGTGAAGGTCCCTGCACCTAAGAATCCTTTGCTCCCTATTCCCGACTGCATGAATGTAAAATACAACGCACTCAGCAGATGACTGGTCAAAGTGGCCACACACTCCATTATTTTCTTTCTCCTCACTTTCAGTTTTGAAAAATGTAATGACCACATGGCTGCCGTGTGGAAAACAACAGAGGGGCATACCGAGGTTTATGTACCCTTCTGTTCCCTCTTTGCCACACACCAGCATTTCTTTATCTGGCTGTTTTTCTATCTCTCTTTTGACAAGGTCTTGGGAGTTCAGGGCCTCATATAAGCTACGTGTCTCCCTATGGGTGAGAATGCGGAGATATTTCTTGCTGTTTCCCCCCACGGTGATCTTGATTGTTTTAGTTGGGAGAGTGTTCTGATCTTGTCGAGGTCTCTTAGAAGAATAGAGTCTTTGCTCTTGGTTGTTAGATGTCTCATTTGGTCTTTTTCGGGATCCCATTTGCATTTGCGAATTCTTGGGATCCTTCTGCTCTTCTTGAGGGATCTAGAAAGAAATGATAGATACTTCAAAATTTGGATTCCAACTCTAATTCTTAGTTTAACTCATTAATATGCAATTCAAAGATTCAATGATAATGTTTAAATCAGAACTTAACTCAAGATCCAAAATACAAGCCCAGCCCCTCTAACTTATCTTTCAGATAATCTCTTCCTATTGCACATGACTCCTTTCCCCCAAAAATGGACAGTAAGAAACACAATTGTTTCCCAGATGTTTCACTGTCAGTTTCCATAAAACCTTTTCAAGTCTTTTGTGTTATTTTCAGCAATGCAGCTTTTATCTTTTCCAAATGTAGGAAATGATGGAATATAAATTTGAATTTGTTCATATTTGTTGTTGTTTCTGTAAGACATTTTATTTGTATTTTTAATTATATGTCTCTCTATATGTTA
>NW_004949155.1:0-504 GCF_000317375.1 Microtus ochrogaster
AAGGACACTTCATATGCATCAATGGAAAAGTGCACCAAGATGATTCATAAAGGCTTTTTGTAGAAGGAGCTGCTGGCAGGCCTGCTTTTCGTCCCGCCTAGCTCCCACACAGCTAGCTTAACACCTGAAATAACAACACACGACCTGTATTCATTTAAACACCGCCTGGCCTATTATATCTAGCCTCTTCTTGGCTAACTCTCATATCTTGCTTAACCCATTTCTATCAATGTGTGTAGCACCACAAGGTGGTGGCTTACCAGCAAGATTCTAACCTACGTCCATCTTGGGCTGGAGCTCCATTGCGTCTGCCTCACTGCCTTCTACCCAGAATCCTGTTCTGTTTACTCCACCCACCTATGTTCTGACCTATCAGGCCAAGCAATTTCTTTATTAATTAACCAAAGAAAGCAACAGATAGACAGATGACCCTCCTTCATCAGCTTTTGTCTTATATCTTCCAAACTTCCATTCTGTAAACACCTCAGCTAATAAAAGTGTGTG
>NW_004949155.1:3901-4536 GCF_000317375.1 Microtus ochrogaster
TATCATCAATATGGGATGATTGGCAAACAATTGATTAAAACTTGATTTATACTATGTGATAAAACCTTCAAAACCTTCTCTTCTTAAAATTTCATCCAAGTGATGTATTGTGATTCCTTGAGCTACAGACAGGACACAAAGTGTAGGACAATCATAGAAAAATAAGGGGGTGGAATGAAATAATAAATAAATCTGGATTGATGAGACCAAGAGGGAACACACTTACTCAGATTTTCCAACAGTTTGTTCTATGGCTTAAGCAGAGTCCTCACCCTTCCTGGACCTTTATTACCTTAGTTTAGAATCAAAAGACCGTCACAAACATGCAGCAAAGTTTCACTGGGGTGATAGTAGCCTTCCAGTGTGTCCCAGGAGCACTAAGGACTCATGTAAAAGCATGCAGGTCTAATGTCCTCTCTACATAACTTCTAGGAACTGAGCAATGTCCTGACCTCTCTCTGTACATCCCAGGAAGAGAATACAGTGGAGAAGCTTCTGGTGATTATATTGAACTCTTTTTTTTTTTACTTTCTTTATCACTTATTTAGGAAAAAGTTTTACATATTAGGAAAAAGTAGAAACCAATTTGGAATTTAGTAATTTTCAATCACATTCTTGTTCTAGTAAGTTACAGA
>NW_004949155.1:7651-8470 GCF_000317375.1 Microtus ochrogaster
GGGCTCTGCAGGTCCGCTCCTGGAGAGGTGGGCATTGGTGGCAGCTCGCCAGTGGAAGAATCTTCGCCTCTCCGTCTCCGGCTGGGAGATGACCTACTGCTCTCCTCACTTCTCAGCGTCTGGGTTGGAGTGGCTCCTACGCGTCGGTTGGTGCGGCGGCTCGGAGTCGACGCCGGGGACAACATGGTGCTGCGGTACCTACACCACAAGGAGAAGCTGGCTCCGAGGCGTCCCGACTCTTGGATCCGGGTTAGCTGGTACAGCCGGCACCGTGCAGAGAGCTATATTGAACTCTTGAGGAAATTTTTCAGCACTATCCAGAAACGTCTAATTTACTTCAACATTTTTTAATAATTGAAAAGAAAAAGTAAATAGCCGCTCTTTTCCTGATCTGTTTCAAATGTTGACTTGTGATTTTAACAAAAACTCTAGCATTATCAGCCTGCTCCATCAATGCTAATTTCACATGATTTAAAGTCCATTGCCTGTTGATGTTGGCCCAGGAAAGGATGAGCTGTCCTATAGAGGACCCTGAGGCTTTTCCTGTTATACTTCACGCATAGCGGCAGAAGAGTGAGCACAAATTCTTTTTTTTTATTATTGAGAAAAGAAAAAAACACACAAGTTTCCCCCTCCTCCCAGCCTCCCATTTCCCTCCCCCTCCTTCCACCCTTCTCCCCCTCCCCCTACTCCTCTCCCCTTCCCTCTCCAGTCCAAAAAGCAGTCAGGGTTCCCTGCCCTGTGGTAAGTCCAAGGTCCTCCCTCCTCCGTCCATATCTAGGAAGGTGAACATCCAAACTGGCTAGGCTCCCACAAAGC
>NW_004949155.1:14379-15483 GCF_000317375.1 Microtus ochrogaster
TTTCATGAAGTCAATCTTTTCTACTTCTTCTTGATTAAGGTGTTCATGTCCTCCTGTTGTGAGGTTGCTGGTTTCTGGTGGCTTCATGATGCTTTTCAGATTGTTGGGTGAATTCTTGCATTGGCGCCTGCCCATCTCTTCCTCCGCATGCTCCCCTATGGATCCTCTTTTATAGGATCAGGTCTCCTTGCCTACTGATGTACTTTCATAGTGCTGGCTCTCCCCAGTGATGGCTCTCCTGGTGCCAAGATCAGATCTCCGTGCCCAGTGATGGCTCTCCCCACTGCTGGATCTCCTGGTGCAGAGATCAGGTCACTGTGCCCAATGTTGGCTCTCCATGCTGGTTGGGTAGCTCGTAAACAAAGTGCATACCTTGCTTGGTGCAGGCAGGGTAGTGAAACAAAGAACTCCCGCCCGCTTGGTTGCCCTGAGGATTCCAACGGTCCCAGCGCCCAGACAGGCTGAGCTGGGTGATGTTATGTGCTGAAAGAGGGCAGGGGGGCCGAGGTGGGGAGGATTCCCAATGTTGGCTCTCCTGGCACCGAGATCAGGTCTCCGTGCTGGTTGGGTAGCTCGTAAAGAAAGCGCCTATCTTGCTTGGTGCAGGCAGGCTAGTGAAACAAAGGAACTCTTGCCCACTTGGTTGCCCTGAGGATTTGGATGGACTCAGCGCCCAGACAGGCTGAGCTGGGTGATGTTATGTGCCGAAAGAGGGCAGGGGGGCCGAGGTGGGGAGGGTTCTGGATGCAAGCTGGGTGAGATAGGAAGAAAGAGGCAGTATGCAGGGAGTCGAGGCCCTGCAGAGAGCCCAAGAAGGATAGGGGGTTGAGGAACTTCTGAGTTCCCTGTTCCAGGCTGGTGCTGCAGGGTCAGAAACTCACCCCAATGTTGGCTCTCCTGGTGCCGAGATCAGGTCCCCGTGCTGGTTGGGTAACTCGTAAACAAAGCGCCTCTTGCATTTCCTATCTTATCAGTGGCTTCCTCAAATGCAAAGGTGAAAATCCAAATGGAAGAGGAGGCTATTTTTCTAAACCTTCTCTTTCTGATAACTACTTTTAAAATCGTGAGGTGAGGGCTAGGGGGTTTGTAAAACAGCTGCCTACT
>NW_004949155.1:17953-18925 GCF_000317375.1 Microtus ochrogaster
TGAACTGTTTCCATTATCTGTTTGATTGTTTTTCCTTGGTTTTCTAGGGTATCATTCACTGATTTATTCAATTCTTCAAATTTTATGTTATATTTTTCATCCATTTCTATAAGGGCATTCTTTACATCCTGTTTAAGGGTGTCAATCACTTTCATGAAGTCCATCTTTTCTACTTCTTCTTGATTAAGGTGTTTATGTCCTCCCGATGTGAGGTCGCTGGTTTCTGGTGGCTTCATGATGCTTTTCAGATTGTTGGGTGAATTCTTGCATTGGCGCCTGCCCATCTCTTCCTCCGAATGCTCCCCTATGTTTCTTCTTTTACAGGATCAGGACTCCTTGCCTAATGATGTACCTTCCCAGTAATGGCTCTCCCCAGTGATGGCTCTCCTGGTGCCGAGATCAGATCTCTGTGCCCAATGATAGCTCTCCCCACTGCTGGCTCTCCTGGCGCATAGATCAGGTCTCCGTGCTGGTTGGGTAGCTCGTAAACAAAGCACGTACCTTGCTTGGTGCAGGCAGGCTAGTGAAACAAAGGAACTCCCGCCCGCTTGGTTGCCCTCAGGATTCAGAGGGACCTAGCGCCCAGACAGGCTGAGCTGGGTGATGTTATGTCCCGAAAGAGGGCTGGGGGGCCGAGGTGGGGAGGGTTCTGGATGCAAGCTGGGTGGGATAGGAAGAAAGAGGCAGTATGCAGGGAGTCTAGGCAGTAGGCAGGGAGTCGAAGCCCTGCAGAGAGCCCAAGAAGGATAGGGGGTTGAGGAACTTCTGAGTTCCCTGTCCCGGGCTGGTGCCATGGGTCAGAAACTCACCCCAAAGTTATCTCCCCTGGTGAGGAGATCAGGTCCCCGTGCTGGTTGGGTAGCTCGTAAACAAAGCACCTCTTGCATTTCCTATCTTATCAGTTGCTTCCTCAAATGCAAAGGTGAAAATCCAAATGGAAGAGGAGGCTATTTTTCTAAACCTTCTCTTTCT
>NW_004949155.1:20050-22975 GCF_000317375.1 Microtus ochrogaster
TACAGATTGGTGACCACATGGCCAACTAAATCCACATAAAAACAAACTCTTAAGGCTTATATTAAATAATTTATTTATTTATGCATTCTCTTCCATCCTTGTTATAAATCCATTGAGATAATCCAGGAGAAAATAATCTTAATGCCAAAAATTGCCTATATGCTCATAGTCAATATTTTTAGCTCTCTAAATTCTGTCATGTGAATTTCATCCTTTAAGTCTCATTTGGAATCCATTTTACACTGTGAGCTCCACAGACATTGTGACCATATCCTTAGTAAGTTTTCATCTCTATTATATAGCATAGCAACTTTTCATCCTTACTATATAGTGCAGAACCTGAAAATATAAATCAAATTTAAAATGTATTTAATGTTGAATAGTGTGAGACAAAAGAAAAGAGGTGGAAATTATGATTGCCATCATCAAGAAGCCTCTAGTTTGGATGACCATTTCTTCATCTATCAATTTCAACTAAGAGTAAACTATATTGTGTGATGAGATTGACTCAGATACATGATTGGCACTCATAAATGTCCTGTACTTGTTTCTTTTCCCTCTCCACATCATGTCGTGAATTCTAGAATTAATCCACAATGATTGTATCTTGTCTACAGCCCTAACTTTTATAATCTCTAGTCCTCTAATCCAATTTAGATCTGAAGCTAACTTGGTTTTTGTAAACTTTCGCAGACCTTTTTAAACGTGCCATTTGAACATATTATTCTGGTTTGAATGGGATACATTCTATTGGACATGAATTTGTGGTTTTTCATCCTGACGGAGGTTACTAACTTTCCCAAGCTTCAATTTCTCATTAAAATAAAAGCAGTAGTGACTCTTTGAGAAGGTCAAGAGCATCATATAAAATAATGTGAATAAAGATTTCAATAGCATCATATCATCATCACTTGAATAAAAAATACAAACTCAGTAACTTCAGAATGATGGAAAATTTGTAATTTTCATTGTTATGATTAACAATCGAATATGTTGTCTTAGATAATGTACAATCACTTAGCAAAGGATCCTAGGAAGTCCTTGTTAAGTCTTTGAAGGTTTTGTGTAGCAAGAAGAGTTTGAGAAGTAGTGCCCCTGAGAATGAATGTCCTGGGTGGACAGCCAAAGGTTTCCAATAAAATAGGAAGAGGCTCCTTTCTTAAGTTCTCAATGAACTCTGTTCTGGAATTATATCGTGATCATCTTAAGATGGAGCAAAAAGATAATATTGCCTGGCAGTCAAGGATTAGTCTAGGAGGTCCATCAAAATCTCCTGGAGGGAGATTTTGGTTTTTTAGTTTTTGTTTTGAGATAGTATCTTTTTGTATACCAGTCTGTTCTCAGTCTTGGGGTCCCCAGCCTCCTAAATCCTAGAATTTTAGTCATGCACCATCATGTTCAGCTGGCAGGATTCTTTTTTATTGATTTTTATTGAGCTCTACATTTTTCTCTGCTCCCCTCCCTACCTCTCCCCTCTTCTTCAACCCTCCCCTAAGGTCCCCATGCTCCCAATTTACTCAGGAGATCTTGTCTTTTTCTACTTCCCGTGTAGATTATATCCATGTATGTTTCTCTTAGGGTCTTAATTGTTGTCTAAGTTCTCTGGGATTGTGATTTGTGGGCTGGTTTTCTTTGCCTTATGTTTAAATACCACTTATGAGTGAGTACATGTGATACTTATCTTTCTGCGTCTGGGTTACCTCACTCAAAATGATGTTTTCTAGCTCCATCCATTTTCCTGCAAAATTCAAGTTGTCTTTATTTTTTTCTGCTGTGTATACTTCATTGTATAAATTTACCACATTTTCCTTATCCATTCTTCGATCTAGGGGCATTTAGGTTGTTTCCAGGTTCTGGCTATGACAAACTATGTTCACAGCTGGTAGGATTCTTAATGAAGATTCCTGGACTTCAACTCCAAAAATCTTGATCCAGAAGTCCTAAGTATATGAATGTCTTATATCCATTTGATGAAGATAATCATTTAAGGAGTTGATTTTGAAAACTGCTACTATAGACTTGAGACTGTTTTAGCAGGTCTGGTGTGGGAATTGACATGTTACAGTACTAGAGGGCTCCCAAATGATGTTAATGCTCTGATGCAGGAACCACACTTTGAGTAGCTAGAGACTAGATTCCCAGATGGCTAAGATACATATTATTAAAGTGTGAGGAGAAACACTGTCCAACATGATTTTAAAACCTCCTGTTTGGAGACTTCAAGTTCATTTGAAGTTAGAGTGAAACATCATATCATTTTCACACATATATTGCCTGAATATTTTCAACTTCTACCATTTCTCACTTTAAGATTTGGTCACATATACATAAAACTAGTGCAGTAGACTTTCTTAGGTGATGGACCAATTCCTTAAAGAGCCCTAGTATATTTAAAAATATGTGGACACGATAGAAAGATTGGCAAATTATTGCTTGTACCCATGCTGAGTCTATATAATTCTCCTAGGTGAACTTATTAAGAGCATATCAAACAGACTTTGTTGACTTCCTATTGGAGGCCACACCCTTTCTGAGAAGTGGGTGAGGGGTGGGGTGGAGGAAAAACTGGAGGGGGGAGAGGGAGGAGGGAAGGGAGAGAAAACAGATTAGTATATAAAATAAAGATTGTTTTTAAAAAATAAAATGAAAACATGTCAGAGCAGAAAACGTAAATTTAAAGGAGTCAAGACTCAATATAAAAATATCATATTTATTTATTTGTACGTGGGCATGTATGTATAATCATGTACATATGGAGCTAGATGAAACTTGTGGGAGTCTATTCTTTCTGCTATGTGAGTTCTGAGACTTGAACACAGACAATTAGATTTGGCAGCAACCATCTTTAATTGCTGAGCCATATCACCAGCCTATACCTAGATTCTTTTTTTATTATTATTATTTTATTGAGAAAAGGAAAAAAAA
>NW_004949155.1:23725-31080 GCF_000317375.1 Microtus ochrogaster
GTTCCCAGCATATACCTAGATTCTTAACTGTGGAATTCAAAGAGAGGAATTTTCTAGGCTCTCACACATCCATCAATGTACATCTGTGACTCTAGTCCCCATGTGTCTGGACTGTTTCTCCTCAACACGTAAACCATAAATTACAAGTTTTAAAACTTGGGTGCTATAATTACACTCACAGGAGCACATGTGAACAATTATTTCTGATTCAGATTGTGCCAGGATGTTTGGGGAAGCTATATGCTGGAATTTTTCACAAATAGTTTAAATTATTTGGTGTTGATCAAAATACCACATAGTTAAAACATCTTAAGACAAATTTCCCTTTTTCTCTGCTAAAACAAACCTTTTTGAGATGCCTCTAACAAATTTTAAGCCTTTAAAACTTGAGACTGACAGCTGTGATAAGAAGATTAAAAAATTACCTAGGTGTTAGCGGAGGACAGAGGTCTAAGAGAATTCCTGGCTTCTTATATATCAAGAACTGCGACAGTGTTTTGCAATATTCATACAAGAGTGTGAGCTGGAATAGGCAACTGTTCCAGGAATTCTGGCCTTTAAAATTTATGGTCTTTAAGATTGATTGAGCTTAACACCTGGACTTGTGCGCCTAAGCAAACAGCGGCTGCTTTAGACTTTGCCGAGAACAGGAGTCACATGCTTGGAACGGCTTTATTCTCAAGGGATAAGACAAAGAAATGCACCTGGGGATGGTAAGGGGAACCCCCCTCTCTGTAGAGATTCTTTACTCCCCAGGTGGGGCTCTTTCACCTGCATCTCTATAGCCTGTGCCAGCCACACATAATACACACACACACACAAACACACACACACACACCCTTAAGTGTGGGATTTTTTTTCTATTACTATGTGATTTAGGTTGTAGACATTTTATATTTTAATAATCTTTAAAAGCAAAACAAAACACCAGCTCTAAGCTGGGTGTGGTAGCTCAGACCTGTAATTTCAGCACTCAAGAAAAGGTACAGAGGGATCAGGGGTTCAAGGACAGTCCTGACGACATAGCAAGTGTAATCCCTTTTATAAGAGAACCTGACTCAAAAAACTAAAAGTTAACAAATTAACTCCCCCAAAAGCCCTCCAGCCCTAGTACTGAAGAGACATTCAACCTTAACTTGTGTTGAAATGTAACATAGTACAATGGACCCTGAGCTGGGATTTGGGAACTTTTACTCAGGCGCTCCATGAACTTAAGTATCTTCAGATACTCATTTCCATTGTTTGTCAAACAAGCGAGTTGAGTAAGTTGCTTTAAAGAGTCTTTCTAGTCTGATGCTCTAGTTTAGTAGTTTCCTATCAAGAGTCAAGTGATATAATGCTTTAGAGGATAGATCTTGGTGGTGTCCTGATGCCTTGATTCAAATCCAAGCTCTACTGCTTACTTGACTCTTGGCTAACTGTTAAATGCACTAAACTTCAGTCTATTGTATGATGTTTGTTTGGATGAGAAATGTCCCTCATAGCCCTGGGCATTTGAACACTTGGTCCCCAGTTGTTGGTGCTCTTAAGGTCACTTAGCAGATGTGGCTTTACTGGAAGAAGTATGTCATTGGAGATGGGCTTTGAGAATTTAGACTCATACCGTTTCCAGTTCTCTGTCTCTGTCTGTCCCTCTGTCTCTCTCTGTCCCTCTGTTTCTGTCTGTTTCTCTGCCTCTCTCTTTCTCTTCTTGTACTCGTGCTTCTAAAAATGAACTCTCAGCTTCCTCTTCCTGCCACCATGCCTGCTGCTTGTTGCCATGCTTCTGTTCCACCATCATGGACTCCTATCCCTCCACTGTATTTTATCACAGCAACAGGAAACTAACTAGTACTCATATGTAAGGCATGGATAATAGTAATAATAACTATGCAATCACAAAACTTTTGGAAAAATTGTGTAGTATGGAAAGCTCTCAATTAGCTAATTAACAGTACTGCTATTCTTATTCTTTTCCTGAATTGTTACCTTCGTGTTGCAATTTGGCAGTACTAAAGCAACAGACCCTAAGCAAAACTAGTTTCCTTATCATCACAAATTATACTAATGAAGAATTATTGGCTAAATACCATAGGATATGTCTGTAGGTCCTTGTCGACAGGAAGACTGATATAGGACTGATACTTGAGACCAGAATTTTTAGGACACCTTGGGCAATAGAGCAAAAATCTTTCATCAGAAAAAAAGTAGTACTCAAAGTTTCCTTAATTTCTGCTAAAAATAAAACTAGATGTCCATCAATAGATGAATGGATAATGAAAATTTGGTATATATGAAAACTATCTAGCTCTAAAGAAAATGTAATAACAAAATTTTAGGAAAATGGATGAATTTAGCATGTATGATATTAAGCAAGGATACACAATGTAAGAGAAAATTACATTTTCCTTATACATGGAATCTATCATTAATATAAACACACACACATATGTAAACAAATGTGCATGTGAGAATGGTAGAGTACACCATGTAGAAAAGAGAATAAAAAAGGCTAAATCTTAGAGGATAACACTCAATTTAGGTATCTTAATTTGTTTTGTATTAGTGTGATAAAATACTACAACAAAAAGCCATTTGGGGAGAAGAAAGTTTATTCTAGCTTACAGTTTACAGCTCACTATGAAGGGAAGTCAAAACATAAACTCAGGAGAAAAACCTGGGGGTAGGAACTGAAGCAAAGGCCATAGAGGAAACTATTTGCTAGTATGTTCCAGATAGCTCACTCAGAATGCTTTTTAAACTATAAACCCACAAACACACACATACACACATTTGCACATCGGGGTGGGGAGAGGGAGGGAAAGAGAGAGAAATTACAATTACATTGCCCCTTCTTCCCTTTCCTCCCTCCAACCTAACCCACTTACCTCCTCACTCTCTCACTTCTTATTCAACCCAGGACCACCTGTCCAGCAGCGTCACTGCCCAGAGTAGACCAGACTCTCCCATGTTAATTATTAATCAGGACAACACCCCATAGACTTGCCTACAGGCCAATATTATGGAGGCATTTTCTCAATTAAGATTCTTCTTCCTAGATATATCATAACTGTGTCAAGCTGAGAAAACCCAACCAGCACAGCAGGTGAGAGACACGAGTTATGAAAAAGGACATAAAGCTAATTGTTTTTCTAGTTCTGGCTCTGTCATGGACTTTGGGGGACTGGGGTTGATAGTAGATGTGAATAAAAATACATTTGATAGCAAAAATGTAAAATCCAGTGTGAAGCACCACAGCTTTAGAATACCTCTTTTAACAGTATAGAAGTTTGTTAAGATGCATAGCCTTTGTTTCAGGTTAATTTAGTGTGTATGCATATTTTTTCATTTCCAAGATATTTTAAATTAAAATTTTACAAACTAATATTTACACTTCACTACAATTTTAATGGAGCCCTGTTTTCTACAAAATATTTTCAATCCTTAGGGTGGTAAGCAAAGTTCTCCAAGATATAGCTTCCCCAACCTGCTTTTTGAAACAATGTACAAGGCTGGCTTGAAACTCAAGACCATCCTTTTTTAACCTCCCAAGTGCTGGAATGGCATATAAGATGGCTTCTTTATACTTTAGGAGAGCCACCTTTAGGACTGAAGATATGGGTTCTCAGATACATAGTCTGTTTTCTTGCCTCCATCTTATTGTTTCAGCTGTCTTTTTTCTACAGAAGATAACCCTTTTTCCCCCTGAGATTTCCAACTTTCTAATCTGATCTAGAGCCACCTTTTGAAACACAACTTGAATGCAATGTCCTCCATAAGTTTTCCCTATTCCTTAAGTCTGGTTTATTTTCTCTTCTTTCCAGATTCTCAAAATTTTTATCTGTATCCTTAAGCACCAGCTAAGAATTATGAAATACAGACTCTATTTCTTGCTTATTGAAGCATTCAAAGTGTTCAGATAAAACACAAAGTCCAGAATGACTATGTTGGAGGCAGAGTAAACTACCTTGTCTAGTTTATCAAATCTAAAGGTTGGAGTGCAGGGCAGTAATCAAAGGATGGCCACCTGGAGTAGGAAGATGTCTAACCTATGGTTGAAAGAAGTGGGAGATTCCGATTTCTGCAAGTAATAAACTTATGTAATGAGAAATTGGGGGACTGTTTTGCTGTACTGATGGAAGAAATGGAGTTGGGGTAGGGATAATTGATCTGAACTGACTTTGCAGGCACAGTAAGTTTATATTAGGAGAGCAGAGAATATGAAGACAATCCTACTGCTGCAAATAGAAGCAATGTTATTTTTGCATATTTAATTTAATTTTATAGCCTTCATAACATTAGGATTTAGTAGCAGAAGGATTCATAACTATACATAATTTGGAAGGCATTAGCACCTAGATTAATGCTGGTTTGGTATATTACATTTTTTTATTTGAGTTTTGCAGTCCCCATCAGCCAACCTGCCTGAAGAGACCTGCCTGTAGGCTGGACCACCACCAGCACCACCCACTGGATTCTGTTCCCCCAAGACTCACTACCCACCTCATTGTCTTACCATGGCCAGCCTTTCCCCATAACTCCAGCAGAATCCATAGGCACAGGTATAGCACATACCAGTTGAAAGAGCAGGTAAGTGACTGGCCTCCCAGCTGAGCTGCTCCAACCTCCAGACCCTAAATCCCAGGGCACATCCCATGCTCCCCCCTCCCATCTTAGTACCAGCAAGGCAGATGGACCCTGCTCCCGATTCTGGTGGAATTTCAATGCTCTGATGTAGTCCCCCCTCCCAAGCTGGTTACCAGGTGAGAGACCTGCTTTCAGGCTGGACCACCACTACGGTCACCCACTGAATACTGCTCCTTCAAGACCCACTCCACGACCCAACACCACCCATCTCATCATCTTTTCTCTAGCCAATACTTCACCACAACTCCAGAAGACTGAATTGGCTCAGGTATAGCCCATACCAGTTGGAAGAAAAGGAGGATGCTTGATCTAGGCAACCAAACCTCCATAAACCTCAGCTGAGACACCATACTGGACCTGAAGACCTTCCAGTCACCAGAGTCCTTGGTTATTCAGCCAGAAGACAATAAAGGAAATAGATAATAAAGGAACAAAACATCCATCCAATGAAGACAAACACAAGAATCAACACCCAGAACTATAATCATCCCAAATGCAGATGCCTAAATGCCAATGTAAGAATATATTCAATAACAGAAAGGGGAATATTTCACCACCATAACCCAATTATTCTATGACAGGAAGATCTAAACATTCTAACATAGCTGAAACACAAGAAACACCCTTAAAAATAACTTTACGAAGATGACAGAGGCCCTTAAAGAGGAAATGAAAAACTCCCTTTAAAAAAAAATCAAGAAAAGACAAAGAAAAAATTGGAAGAAATCAACAAATTCCTTAAAGAAAACCAAGAAAAAACAATCAAACAGGTGAAAGAAATGATTCAAGACTTGAAAACTGAAATAGAGGCAATAAAGAAAACATAAACTGAGGAAAATATGGAAATGTAAAATCTGGGTAAATGAACAGGAACCACAGATGCACACATAATTAACAGAATTCAAGAGATAGAAGAGGTGATTTCAGGTGTCAAGTTATGATAGAGGAAATAGATTCATTAGTCAAAGAAAATGTTGAATCCAAAAATTCCTAACACAAATCATCCAAAAATTCTGGGATATCATGAAAAGACAAAACCTAAAAATAATAGGAATAGAATAAGGAGAAGAATCTCAGCTCAAAGACACAGAAAATATATTCAACAAAATTACAGAAGAAAACTTCCCCAACCTAAAGAAGGACATGCCTATAAAGGTACAAGAAGCTTACAGAACATCAAATAGACTGGATAAAAAAAAAATCCCACATGTGGGTAACAGTTGTATATCTTTGTCTTTTATGGGGCCTCTAGTAATGGGACCAGGACCTGTTCCTGATGCATGCGCTGACTCTTTGGGACCTATTCCCTATGATAGGATGCCTTGCCCAGCCTTGAGGACTTGTTCCTGCCTCGACTTGATATGCCATGTTTTGTTGACTCCCATGGGAAGCCTTACCCCTTCTGACTAGAGACTGAGGAGGAGTGGATTGGGGTGGGGTAGAAGGGAGGTGGATGGAAGAAATGGGAAAGCCTACAAACTCATGGAAAATCAACAACTCTCAACTGAATTAACAGTGGGTAAAGGAAGAAATAAGAAAAAAATTAAAGACTTCCTACAATCCAATGAAAATGAATGGACAACATACCCAAACCTATGGGACATAATGAAAGCAGTGCTAAGAGGAAAGGTCATAGCACTAAGTACCAACATGAAGAATTTGAAGAAATCTCACAGTAGTGACTTAACAGCAAAACTAAAAGCTCTAGAACAAAAAGAAGCAAACATACTCATGAGGAGTAGATGACAGGAAATAATCAAACTCAGGGGTGAAATAAATAAAATAGAAAAAAGGAGACTCATACAAAGAATCAATGAAACAGAGAGTTGGTTCTTGGACAAAATCAACAAAATAGACGAACCCTTATTCAATATAATTAAAAGGCAGAGAGAGAACATCCAAATTAACAAAATCAGAAACAAAAGGGGGGGCATAAAACAGACACTGAGGAAATCCAGAGAATCATTAGCCTGTACTTAAAAGCCTACACTCCATCTCAGCTGCACTAGTCAGCCAGTGGGCAAGCCTTCTACAGGATGGGTACCCCAACATCCCTGCATCAGAACCTGTAATCTCCAAGTCCCACTCTGTCCCCAAACCCACCCATCCTCGGTAACCTTAGTGGCTCTCTGGGGTACAGACTGGGACTCCACAGAGTGGATCAAGAGGTGAATGGCCAGCCCCCGAGCAGGACAACACAGTCTCTAGGCTCTAGGGCAGAGGCAAAACCCTGGCCCCTCCCCCACCTGCATCAGCTGTACTGGCCAGCCAGCAGCAAGCCTCCTACAAGCAGAATGCCCCAACACTCCCACATCAAACCCTGTAATCTACAAGTCCCATTCTGCTCCCAAACCCGCCCACCCCCTACATCCTCAGCGGCTCTCTGGGACACGAACTGGAACTGCACAGAGTGACTACGGTGAGTGACTAGCCTCAAGCTGAACAGCCCAGTCTCTAGGTCTTAGGCCCTGGGTGGGGGTACTCAGGCCCCTCCCCCAACCACTTCAGCCTCACTAGTCTGCCAGTGGACAAGCCTCTTTCAGGAAGGCTGCTCCAACACCCCCATATTGGACCCTGTAATCTACAAGTCCTACCGGACCTCCAAACCCACCCAAACTCTGTGACCTCAGTGGCTTTCTGGAACACAGACTGGGACACCACAGAGCAGACAAAGAGGTCCCACTCTGTCCCTAAACCCACCCATCCCCAGAGACCTCAGCGGCCCCCTG
>NW_004949155.1:51045-64208 GCF_000317375.1 Microtus ochrogaster
CTGTAAAATAAACACTGATATCATAAAATTTGCAAGCAAGTGGATGGAACTAGAAAAAAATAATTCCAAGTGAGGTAACCCAGATTCAGAAAGACACATAGTATATACTCACTCACAAATGAATATTAGATATAAAATAAAGGGTAACCAAAGAGGCTGAGTAACAAGGAGGACCCAAAGAGGGATGCATGATTTCCTCTGAAGGGAACATAGAAGAAATCTCCTGGGTAAAGTGGGGGTAGGGGATGAGAACAGGGGGGATCAGTTTGGGTGGGTTAGAGGAGGTACAGATGGGGAGACTAATGAAATATCTTGATATGGGGTCATTTCAGAATCAGGGAGAAGCCTACCTAGTACCAGGGAAACTCTTAGGTATCCACAAGGATGATCCCAGTTAAGACTCCTAGTAATAGTGGAGAGGGTGCCTGACCTGGCCATATCCTATAATCAGATTGGTGACCCTAATTGTCATCACAGAGCCTTCATCTAGTAACTGATGGAAACAGAGGCAGAGATCCACAGACAATCACTGGAATGACATCTAAGAATCCTGGGCTCATGGGACCTAAGATACTCTGGACTGACAGTTAGGGATTCTGCATGTGACAGGCATAGGACTTCTACAAATGTGTGACAGTTGTGTAGCTTGGCCTATATGTAGGACTCTTAACAGTGGGATCAGGGCCTATCTCTAATGCTTGGGCTGACTATTGGGAACCTATTCCTCATACTGGGTTGTCTTGCCCAGGCTTAACACAAAGGGAAGAGCTTAGTCCTACCTCAATTTGATATGCCATACTTTGTTGACACCCATGCAAGGCCTGCCCCTTTCTTATAAAAAAAAAGAGGAGGAGTGGATGGTGGGGGTGGGGGTAGGCAGGGGGTGAGGGAAGGAGAAGAGGAAGGGAAACTGCCATAAGGTTGTAAAATAAATGAAAAGATAAAAAAGAAAGAAATCTGAGCCTCTCCTGAAAATTTTGGTTGCTTATTCACAGATAAGAAATCTCCAGTTCTGAAATGTGCTATGCTAGCATAAGGGGTAAATTAGAGGCAAATATCTTTTTTTTCTTTTATTCTTCTCTCATAAATAACATCTTGACAATAGTTTTCCATTTCTCCATTCTTCCCAGTCCTCCCCTCACCTGCCCTCTTCCCCAGATTCTCATCTTTCTTCAATGAAAGAGCAGGCCTCCAAGAGTTATCAACCAAACAGGGCATAACATGTTACAATAAGACTAGGCACAAACCCTCTATCAAGATTGGACAGGACAACCCAGTAGGAGGAAAAGGTTCCCAAGAGCAGGCAAAATAGCCAGAGACACTCCAACTCTCACTCTTAGGAGTTCCACAAGAGCACACAGCTATACAACCATAACAGATATGCAGAGGGCCTAGCTCAGACCCATACAAGGTCCATGAGTGTTGCTTCAGTCTCTGTGATCCCTGCTAGTTGATTCTATGGGCTGTGTTCTCATGATGCCCTTGACTCCACTGGCTCCTGCAGTCCCCCTATTCCCTTTTGTGGGATTCCCCTGACTCTACCTATTGTTTGACTGTGGATCTTTGCATATTACTTCCACCAGATGCTGGATGACATAGAGGTAAATCTTAAAAGAAATAATGGTAGTTATGAAGTAGAACTAGCTACATATTAATTCTCTATATGCTTACCAATTTGGGTCTCGTTTTTCATTCAGTTAGTAGCTGCCCCTTAAGCAACAGCTGTCCTAATTGGCAGTTGCAACTTTGCAGCTACCAGTAGCAGTTTGGACATGCTGGCCATAGCTGGGCAGGAATTCTGTTCCATTAGGCACCAGCTCTATCACAGCCACTAAGGGGAACTTTAGCTAGAATTCTATCCCTCTATAGAACTCAGGATTCAACGGTTGAGATGAAATTGTTCTTGCCCAGAAACATTGAATAGCAAGTAACTAACCTCCTTTCCTAGGTTGCGCCCCCCCCCAAAACAGAGTGTCCTTCTGCTTAGATCCCACTTAAGAACCCTAGATTCCTCCCTACCACTTCTTGTTAGCTAGTTGCTGACTCAGCCTCCTGAGGTTAATTTTATTTAATCAAACAAATATAACATGTCTTTGCATTATTAAACAAATATACCATAGCATAAATGAACATAACACATCTTAAATCAATATTTCACAACTGTGTCTCTGTATTAATTTCCATCTGTTGCAAAGAGATTCTCTGGTGAGGGTTGAGAGACACTCTAAGCTATGTGTATAGCATTAAATCATTAGGAGTAGTTTTAATACTATGTACAATTAGTAGAATAATATTATTGGGTTCTCTCCTAGGGCTTATGACTTATCTAGTAACAGGTTCTTGGTCCTTTCAATAGTTCCAGGTGTAGGTTCCATCTCATGGAGTTGGCCTTTTGAGCCACAAAGAAAGTGGTCGATTACTCCAATAACATTCATGCCCCTGTTGCACCAGTGAATCTGTCTTGTTAGGCTGGTCGTTGTTGTAGCTTTCAGGGGAATACAGCTTGATATTTCCTTGTTCTGTGATACAAGTATATATTATCTTCAGCAACAGAGTCTGACCATCAAGTTCTAGCAGGTAATGAGGAGGATTGGCAATAGCCTCTAATATTTGGGGGTGTATATGACCTCACTGTACAACATCTCCAAAAGAGGTAACCTATTCCCGATACTGAGGTTTACATTAGCTAGCATGGGGTGTCTAGTTTGGATATTATCCCTGCTATAGAATAATTCAACTGAACTACTTTTTTCATATGTATATATTTTATGAAGTTTTGCTGTAGTAGGTTTTTGTATGGCCTTTTCAAAAGGCCTGTAGTGTTTGTTATCCTTCCCTTTACCCCCTCCTCTACCCTATCATTTATGACCCCAATTTAACCGTTCTTGTTCCATTATTCTCCTTTAACCTTTTATATTACTGTGTTCTATATCTCTTATCTTGAAGTTCTCTCTCCCCAGTGGTCCCTTACTAAATTCCTGAGTTCTGTGGGTATTATAAATAGAACATATATATTCAAAGATAAAGTTCAAAATGAAAGTAAACTTGAGATGTTTATCTTTCTATTTCTGGGTTACCTCACTCAGGATGATTGTTTCCAGATCTATACATTTACCTGCAAATTTCATAGTTTCATTTTTCTTAACAGTTTATGACATTTCATTGATTGTACCACATTTAGATGGGAGTTGGGCATGAAATCCTACTCCTAGATGAAGAGATTTGGTATTTGTTAGCTGATGGTAGAGGGAGAGAAGTTTATTTGTCTAGAAGTTTAGCTCTTGGTAAGGCATCCTCATTCTGGTGGAAGACCATGTCGCCCAGAATATTTGGGCAGCACAACTTGATCTTAATGGCTGCTTTAAAAAGGGACACAAAATTCTGTGGGTAGGAAAGGCATAAATCTGGAAAGAGTTGGGGAAAGGATGGTGATTATGATCAAAACACATTGTACAACACTCTCAGCAAACTAATAAAACTTTTTAAAAAGTAAAATCAAAAATCAAACTAACAAAAAACTAAAAGTCATTTAAGATATTTGATAATCAGATTATAACACTGTCAGCTGCAGATAGGCTAAGAATATGAGGAACTTGATATGACCAGAGGGGAGAGATAAAGAAATGTGGAAGCTATTCTTGGGCAATATAAGATATGATATTAAATACTAATTATTACTTTAAGCTCAGGATATATGAAAAATTAGTCATCAACCACAGCATTAGTAGTTAAAGTGTAGTCTGCCATCCCAAAGGATTGTTATATGAGTTAGAAGTGGATATTCTCAAACCAAATTGCTGAATACATATCTGCAATTGAGAAAATTTCCCTGGTGATTTGGTTTGATTGTGGTTGGTGTTGTCTGAGACAGAGTTTCTCTATGTAGCCCTAGCTGTCTCTATGTAGACCAGGCTGGCCTTGAACTCACAGAGATCTAGCTGCCTCTGCCTCCCAAGTGCTGAGTTTGAAGATGTGTGCCACTATGCTCAGTTTTCCAAGTGATATTTATGTACATTAAACTTTAAAAATCACTGAAAAAGTTATAAAATATAAAGATATTAATGATCAAGGACTAAAAATAAAAATCAATGATAGAATAAAGAGAATATATACAAGATAATTTATGATGAGACCAAGAGACAGAAGCTGGTCAAGCAGAGGAGGGACCCCAAAACAGCAAGTCCAAGAATGTCCTTGTTGGAGGCCAGGGATTACAGAATAGAAACTTGATGCCTGTTTCTTTGTTATTTCCTAAACCAACAACTTTTCTTAAAAACTATATGTGCAAATATAACGGAAACTGAGGGGAGGCACCTAGACACCTGTTTGGGCCAACTGAACTGATCCACTAATACCTATCCCTATATCTCACAGCTGCTGCTATCAAACCTGACTATGTGGTTTTCTGCCTTGGAACTGTTTTGAAGCTGGTACATTAAAGATTTGGGCACTTAGGACTAGAAAAGTCATAGCATGCTAGAAGCAGAGCTTAATGGGACATTCTGAGGAAAACAAGAATGCTAGAAAAACACAGACAATAGAACTCTGGCTCGTGAAGTCATTGAACTGGGATTGTAAGTTTAAAAGCCACCAGCTACTTCAAGTTCTTGATAATCCCAGGGGCCATCTGTGTAATATTTTGGCCAAGAAGGTGTTTTCATTCTGTCTGTGTTTTGAGAACCTATGTGAAGCCGAATTTAAAGATAATGAACTAATTTGTTTGGCAGAAGAAATTTCAAGACAGGAACACATTCAGTCTACTTCTGAGAAAATAACTGTAATTGTTAGACATCAGCATCATTGAAAAGAAAACTGTAATATATTGAAAGGGATCCAAAGGGCAAAATCTGATGCCTTGCAGGCTTTATCTCAAGAGGACTCAAATTCGTTTAAAGGAAGAAAGTCTAGCCTGAAAGGGTTTTCTGCTCCTTGAAGGTAACTCCCCCCCAAAATGTTTCTCTCCAGAGTCATCACACAGAAGGTGATAGAGCTGTGGTCTGGGGGGTGGGGGATAGGCTTTGTCCCAAGATGGCAGCAGAGATATGTGACATTATTCATATTGTAGGTTTGAAGGCATGAAAAGCACATGATTTAGGGGGCCATGGAAAGCAGCTCAGGCCAGTCAGCATATAGTAGGTTCAGAGCCCCTGGAAATTAAGTCCTAAGAGGCCATGGGAAAATGTGCATAAAGGTGCAATAAGTAGCACTCACATGCCAGTGTCTATCAGCATCTGTCTTGTTGAACTCAAGACCCACTCAACAGAAGGGTAATCCTGCCTGGGACTAGAAACCTAGCCAGCTTCCCAAGACTAGTGAAGTCATGGATCTTAAAAGAGAATCTACTGAATATTTTTGCATCTATGTTCATGATTGAGATTGGTCTGTAATTCTCTTTCTTGGTTGAGTCTTTGTGTGATTTTGGTATCAAGGTAACTGTAGCCTCATAAAGAGTTTGGCAGTGTGCCTTAAGTTTCTATTTAGTGGAACACTTTGAGGTGTATAGGTATTAGCACTTCTTGAAAGTTCTGGTAGAATTCTGCACTAAAACCATCCAGCCCTGGTGTTTCTTTGGTTGGGAGGCTTTTGATGACAGCTTCTATCTCCTTGTAGTTTATAGATCTATTTAAATTGTTCACCTAGTCTTGATTTAATTTTGGTATCTGGTATTTATCCAGAAAATTGTCCATTTCTTTTACATTTTCCAATTTTGTAGAGTACATGTTTTTGTTTTTTATTTTATTGATTTTTATTGAGCTCTACATTTTCTCTGCTCCCCTCCCTGCCACTCCCCTCCCCTCCAACTCTCCCCCAAGGTCCCCATGCTCACAGAGTACATGTTTTTATAGTGTGACCTAAAGATTCTCTGAATTTCCTCAGTGTCTGTTGTTATATTCCCCTTTTCATTTCTGATTTAGTTAATTTGGATGTTCTCTCTCTGCCTTTTGATTGGTTTGGATAAGGGTTTGTCTTCCTTGAATCTAACACCCCTTCATGATAAAGATCTTGGAGAGATCAGGGATACAAGGAGCATATATAAATATAATAAAAGCAATATGCAACAAGCCAGCAGCCAACATCAAACTAAATGGAGAGAAACTCAAAGTGATTCCACTAAAATAAGGAACAAGCCAGGGCTGTCCACTCTCTTTGTGTCTCTTCAAAGTAGTTCTTGAAGTTCTGGCTATAGCAATAAGACAACAAAAGGACATCAAGGGGATTCAAACTGGAAAGGAAGAAGTCAAACTTTTATTATTTGCAGATGATATGATAGTATATAAAAGTGACCCCAAAAACTCTACCAGGGAACTCTTATAGCTGATAAATACTTTCAGTGATATGGCAGGATACAAAATTAACTAAAAAAAAATTAGTAGTCCTTCTATACACAAATGATAAAGAAGCTGAGAGGAAAATCAGAGAAACATCATCTTTCACAATGGCCACAAATAACATAAAATATCCTGGGGTAACACTAACCAAAAAAGTAAGAGTTCTATTCAACAAGAACTTTAAGTCTTTGAAGAAAGAAACTGAAGAAGATACCAGAAAATGGAAAGATCTCCCATGTTGTTGGATAGGTAGGATCAACATAATAAAAATGGCAATGGCAATCCTACCAAAAACAATCTATAGATTCAATGCAATCTCAATTAAAATTCCAACAGAATTCTTCACAGACCTTGGAAGAGTAATAATCAACTTCATATGGAAAAACAAAAACCCCAGGATAGCCAAAAGAATCCTGTTTGCAGGCAAACGGTTGGAACTAGAAAAAAGCATCCTGAGTGAGATAACCCAGACCCAGAAAGACAAACATGGCATTTTGTCACGCATAAGTGGATATTGGCTGTAAAATAAAAGATAACTATGCTACAATCCATAGAGCCAGAGAGACTAAGTAACAAGGGGGGCTCAAGGGAGTATATGCTGAGATCTTCCTGGGAAGGGGAAATAGATGTGATTTTGTGGGTGGACTGCAGGTGAGTGGGGAAGAGAACATGAATGACCAGGTTAAAGGGATGGGGGAACAGAGTACTGAAAGAGATTACTAGAAATGGGAGAGGGCATTTTGAGTTCAGGCAGAAACCTCACATAAGAGAATCTCCCAGAAATCTACAAAAATCACCACAGCTAAGACTCCTAGCAATAGCAGATATGTAGCCTGAACTGGCCATCTCTTGTGACCAGGTAAGATTTTAGGCAGAGGGATTTGGGCACCAGCCAAGTCACATAACCTTCAATCTACAGTCTGTCTGTCCTTCCTATGGCATGTGGCCTAGAGATTGAGAAGTGGTCAACCAATGACTGGTCTAGCCTTAAACTCATGCCAGAAGAGTAAGCCCATCCCTAACACTGCCTCAACCACCAGGACCCACAGGCTGAATGAGCCAGAGACTTAGGATAGAATCAAAGACAACTAGAGAAAAAATCAATGTAATGATGTCTAACAAGATTCCTCTATACTCACACACTGGTAGCCCAGTTACCATCAGAGAGGCTTCATCCAGCAACTGATGGAAACAGATGCAGACCCGCAGTCAAACATTAGGTGGAGCTTGGGGAATCCTGCAGAAGAGGGGGAGAAAGGATTGTAGGAGCCAGAGGGGTCAAGGATACGTCAAAAACCCACAGAATCAACTAACCTGGCCTCATTGGGGCTCATAGAGACTGAATTGAGAACCAGGAAGCCTACATTGGACTGATCTAAGGCATCCTGCATATATGTTACAGTTATGTAGCTTGGTCTTTTTGTGGAACTCTTAACAGTGGGAATAGGGGCTGTCTCTTTACTCTTTTGCTGTGTTTGGGACCCTACTCCTTATACTGGGTCGCCTTGCCCAGCCTTAATACAAAGGAGGTGATTAATCTTACTGCAACTTGGTATGCCATGTTTTGATGATATCCATGGAAGGCCTGTCCTTTCCTAAGTAGAAATGGAGAAGGAGTGGATTGGGGGTGGGAACAAATTGGGGAGAGACTGGGAAGAGAAGAGAGAGGGGAAAGCTCATCTGGGATGTAAAATTAATTAATTAATTAATTAATTAATTAAAAAACAAATACCTAAAAAAGGATAATTATAGAGGAATTACCATATTTGATTTCAAGGTATACTAAAGAGTCATAGTAAGAAAATATTCCAAACACATAAAACCAGAAAGCAAGTGGACATTGCTATCCTAATATCCAACAATGTAGACTTCAAACTAAAATTAATCAGATGAGATAAAGAATATTTCATTCTAATCAACGAAATAGTTAACAAAGAAGGGATTACCATGTTAAACATATATGCATAATTAAATATCATACACCAAATTGACTTAATAGATACTTACAAAATATTCTACCCAAGCACCAATGCAAAGCAAATTTTAATGAATTCAGAAAGATTAAAAGAACTCCATGCATCCTGTTTGATCATAACACAATAAAAAGTAAAATCAACAGCAGAAATATCTCTAATAAGTACACAACTCATAGAGATTAAACAATTTACTATTGAATAATAAATAGATCAAAAAATCAAGAAAAATAAAAAATTGCCTGGAACTAAATGAAAATGAAAATATAACATAACAAAACTTTGACTTATTGAAAGCAGTCCTACATAGAAACGTTTTATCTCTAAGTGCCTACATTAAAAAAAAAATCAGAAAGAGCACAAGTAAATGACATAATAATGTAACTCACAAATTTGGAAACCCAATAATAAGACAAACACAAACCCACTAGATGGAAAGGAAAGATAAAAGAGTCAAAAGTAATGAAATAGAAACAAAGAAAACAGCTAAAAGAACCAATGAATCTAAGAACTGGTTCTTTGAGAATACAAACAAGATCGACAGACCCTGGGGTCAACCAACCAAAAGAAAAAATAGAAAACCCAAACTAATAAATCAAAAGTGAACAGAAAAACATTACAACAGACACTAAAGAAACTTAAAATGTTATAAGGGAAAACTTTCAAAAACATGTAGTGCATTATTTTGGAAAACCTAAAGTAAATGGATACCTAAATTCTGCCAAACCAAAAAATTAAACCAAGAAGAGATCAACAACCAAAAGAGACCCATAACAAATGAAATCTAAACAGTAATAAAAAGCTCTCCAACAAAAAAGGCCAAGTTCAGATGGATTTCCAGCAGAATTCTACTAGACTTCATTGGAGATCTATAGCCAAATCTTTGAACTATTCAAAAAAGAGAAACAGGAGGACTCCCAAACTCCTTCTATGAAGACAGTATCACACTAATAACAAAACCAGGTAAAAGGCACACACACACACACAAAAAAAAAACCCTATAGGCCAACATTCCTGGTAGACATAGATTCAGAAATGCTCAAATTAAAATTCTTGCAAACTGAATACAGACATATATCAAAAAGATTATCCACCGTGACCAAGTTGTCTAAATCCCAGAGATGCAGGGTATTGTTTAGCAGATGCAAGTCAATAAATGTAATAGACTTAAAAAGTAGACTTAAAGATAAAAATTATATAATCATCAATAGATGAAGAAAAAAATTTTGACAAATCTAATGTGCTTCATGATAAATGTTCTGGAGAGTAGGGCTAGAGAAGCATCCCTGAGCATATCTATATATGAGAAAAACTGCAACCAACATTATTCTAAATTGAGAAAAATATGGAACAAGACCTTAAAACTCTGCCAGAAAGCTTCTAGAAATGACCAATAATTTCACCAATGTGGTAGGACAAAGAACCAACTTGCAAAAATCAATACTTTTTCTATACACCAACAACAAACATACAGAAAACAATAATGGACATGTTCTCAATCACAATGAACTCAATGAAAGTAAAATATCAGAAATATGCCTAACCAATGAGATGGAAAACCCCATAATGAAAACTTTGAATCTCTGAAGAAAGAGATAAATACACTAGAAATCAATCAAAATCTCCATATTATTCTTCACAAAACAGAAAAAGCTATCCTAAAATTGGCATAGAACCACAAAAAAACCTGGATATCCAAAACAGCACTAAAGCAAAAAGAGAAATGCTGTAGTAATATATTGCAGAGCCATAGCAATAAAAACAATATGGCACTGGGAGAAAAAAGACATGCAGATCAATGAAACAAAATTGAAAACCAAATATGAATACGTGTAACTATGGCCATCTAATATTCAATCAAAACGCTAAATGCTAAAATGCTAAAACATATACTCTGGAGAAAAAAAACAGCATCTTCAACAAATGATGCTAGGAAAAAGATATTCACATATTGAGGAATGAAATCAGGTATTTATCATTTTGCAAAAAAACTAACTCCAAATGGATTCAAGACCTAATGTGAAACCTAAAATACTGAAACTGTTGGAAGAAAACATGGGCACTACCCTACATAATATAGGTGTAGGAAAGGACTGTCTAAACAGGGTCTCATTTGTCCAGAAAATGAGGCCAGCAATTGACAAGTGGGACTCATTAATATTAAAAAGCTTTTGCATTTCCAAGGAAGTAACTGAATGAAGAGGAAGCCCACAGAATGGGTGAGAATCTTTGCCAGCTATATCTGGCAGAGGATTAACATTCAGAATATACTAAGAACTCAGAAAACAAACTCATTTAAAAATGGGCTAGGAATCTGAACAGAAAGTTCTCAAAAGAAGACATAAAAATGGTTAAGAACTATCTCAAAAATATTCAGCTTTCCTAGCGATTGGGGAAATGCAAATCAAAACGAGATTTGAGATTTCATTTTACTATAGTCAGAAAACAAAGATCAACAAAGTAACCCACCAACCAACCAGAAATGCTGAAGAGTAGGTGTAAAGGAGGAAACCCTCTTGTATTGTAATCTGGTCTGGTCACCATGTAAATTAGTGTGATGAACTAACTCTCAAAAAGATAAAAAAATAAATCTATTATTTGACCCAGTTATACCACTCCTTGGCATTATGCCCAAAGAATTTGACATACTACTCCACAGATAGTCATTAAGTCATTTTCACCACTGCTCTATTCACAGTAGCTAGAAAATGGAAACAACATAAATGACCTTCAAACAATTAATGGATAATTTAAAATGCAGTACACACACACACACACACACACACACACACACACACACTATGGAATACTATCAGCTATAATGAAAAATGAAATCATGAAATTTGTAGGTAAAGACTTTGTTGACTCCCCAAGGGAGACCTTTCTCCCTATGAGGAGTAGATGGGGGGGTGGGGAAAGTGGAGTGGTGGGAGAAGGGGAAGGAGTGGGAACTTGGGTAGGTATGTAAAATAAAAAATTTTTAATTAATAAAAAAGAAATTTTCAGGTAAATAAATAGAACTAGAAATGACAATATTGAGTGAGGTAATCCAGACCCAGAGAGACAAACACTATATGTTCTCTCTCATCTGCCATTCCTAAGTCATCAGATGTGAGTATGGAACTTGGAGTAATTGCTGAAATTGGGAAAGTAAAAGGAGACCATGAGTTGGGACAAGAGATTTGAAGGAGGAATAGAGAAGAACTGAGGGGGTATCTTTAGTTAAGAAGGGAGAGGAAGATAAATTTAGAAAAAGTAGGGATATAAATAAAGTACAGTAAGGGTATCTTTAAAAGTTATAAGGGATGATATTATCTACTTAAAATGATATATAATACATGTAACTCTATGCATATATTCACAGCTTAAATTAAATATTCCCATCTGGGCTGACAACACTCCTCCCAAGAGTCATAGACTAATGAAAACCCCAACACCAGGCAAGAAAATCTTGCTTTTGAATTGTTGGTCAGGTTTGTGCAAGAGACAACCAATATCTCTATCCAGCTATGAACCACAACAATGACCAGCATGACATGAAAACCCTAAGGGTGCAATAGTGGCATGCATACCTTGGCATTAATCAACCACACTCTAATTGGTCTTAAAGCCTATTCAACAGGGAGAAATCATGCTTGATTTTAGGCACCTAGCCAACTACCTAGGGATAGTGAAGTTATGGATCTTTAAGGAGAACCAACAATCACCACTTTACTAAACTGGCATAATCCCTAGCTACATTCTAAATATTTATCCATATACTCACAGGTGAGGGTAGTTCTCACCCCTCATCTTTGCAATTGACCAGTACCATTACTGGAAACCACAATGATAAAAGTACAGAGAACATGATATCATGTAGTTTCCTGTCTGAAATGATATGTCTATAGCACAATTATTGCACCTAAGGCTCAGAGATCATTGAGGAAGAAGAGTAAGAAAGATTGTAGGAGCCAGAAGAATAGGAAGTCTAATGTGAGATTTTTGTCTCCTAGAAATGCCAAAGAGCCTACATCCATGAAGTGTCATCAACATGGCTGCCTAAACAATATCTGGACAATGACAACACCAATGGACAAGCTAATGTGGAAAGAGGAAAGCTCTCGCCTCAAGCCTACATAAACAACTACTGGAAACTAGGGAATGTGCAACCAGGAGAAATTGTCTTCCCCTGGGAAGAACCTCCAACTGGCTATCCAATATCAAGTGATCAGCGCTGTGATCATACGCGTATGGGTAACATTATACAGACTTTGTGGGTTCTATTTATGTATATATATAACAACAATTAAGGAAAAGAGACTATGAATTTGAGCAAGAGCAAGGGGAAATGTGACAGAGGGAGAAATGTGAGGGAGGGGTCTGAGGGAGGAAAGGGAATGAAGAAATGATGAAATAATTATAATTTCGAAAATTATAAAAAAACATATAACATCAAATTTATCATTAACTACTTTAAGTGCATCATCGAATAGTACTAACTATATGCACACTGTACCTCTTTAAAACTGACACTCTCTTCCCATTGAACAATTCTTATATTGAGACCATAGCTCAGTGAGTAACACTTGCTCATTATGTATTAGGCCCTATGTTCAAAACCAAAAATAAAAAGTCTATTGTTGAACTATTCCACTTTCCCCCTTGCCCCATCCCTTAATGGCCACAATTCTACTATCTGTTACTGCACTAAGTATGTTATCTTCGAAGCACATCATGCTGCAGAACAACTCCTGTCAAATGATACGCCATATTGCTATAGGATAGCAATACTGACGAATATCTTGCATATCACCATAGAACCTTCATCTGGTGATGGATGGAGATAGAGACAGAGACCCACACTGGAGCACTGGACTGA
>NW_004949155.1:64668-74949 GCF_000317375.1 Microtus ochrogaster
AAATAAAATAAAAAAATAAAATAAAATAAAATGATACGCCGTTTCTACAGCTTATCTCATTTCAAATACTTTCAATAGCCCTATGAAATCTGTTTTATTTTGTTATTTTATGGTTTAAGCAAAGAAGGCTCAAATCCGTTAAGTAAGTTTTCCAAAAACCACTCAGCCAAATATAGCCTACAACATTCAAAGATGTTTTCCCCAAATCCCTTGTTCTTTCCATTAGGGCACTGTCACAGCTGTGTTGATTTGATCAATATCCATGGGGACAACAATCAAAACTAAATGCATTGGCCTGCTTCCTTAATGCCTGATTATTTGTTTTGTTTTAGTTTGGAGAAGATGTAGGCATGCATGTGTGGGTTTTTCTGAAATGCTGATAAGAAACAGAACAGGCTCTTAGAAAAATGTAAGCCTGGAATGTTCATAATAAATCTCTAACATTCCAAGTTTATATGGTCAGCACATTTGGACATATTTTGGTATAAATGTGAAAAATACAACAGTGAACATTAAGGCTATAGCAAAGAGGTTGTCAATGACTAGGTATATGATCACAAAAAATATCCTAAATTTCAAAATCCTAAAAAACACAATTAAGCATTGTCTTTGCTTCTGACAAGTAAACAAGACAAAAATATCTTAAGTTCTAAATGCTCAGGTCTTTTGCCTATTTGGGAGTAAATATTCCCCTGATGACTATGTCTTCTTGGTGTAATATTCAGAGTGGCACTATTCTCTTTTTTTCCCAAATCTGACAATTTGCCTGTGCACCCCGCTGTCTTGGGGTTACTACTGCTGTGATGAAACACTATGACCAAAGGCAACTTGGAGAGTAAAGGGTTTGACATATCCCAAGTCACCAGGCCATTGAGAGAAGCCAAGGCAGTAACTCAAACTGGGTGGGAACCTGGAAGCAGGAGCTGACACAGAGGCCACAAGGGATTGCTGCTTACTGGCTTGCTTCTCATGGCTTGCTCAGTCTGCTTTCTTATAGAACCCAGGACCTCCATCCCAGGGATGGCATCATTCACAATGGGCTGGGCCTTCCCACATCAATTACTAATTAAGACAATGCCCTACAGACCTGCTTCCAGTCAGATCTTATGAAGGCATTTTCTCAATTGAGGTTACCTCCTCTCACATGACTCTAGTTTGTGTCAAGTTGATATAAAACTAGCCAGCACAACTAGGCCCTTGTCTACTTGACATACAAATAAATACATTGCGGGCTGGAGAGATGGCTCAGCGGTTAAGAGCATTGAGTGCTCTTCCAAAGGACCCGAGTTCGATTCCCAGCAACCACATGGTGGCTCACAGCCATCTGTAATGAGGTCTGGTGTCCTCTTCTAGCCTGCAGGCATATATGCGAACAGAATATTGTATCCATAATAAATAAATATTAAAAAAAACAAATAAATACATTGCTATGGGTGAATGCTTTGTATGCAGTAAAGATTTGTCACTCATATTGGTTTAATAAAACACTGATTGGCCAATAGCCAGGGAGGAAGTATATGCGGGGCAAACAGACTAGGAAAATTCTGGGAATAAAAAAGGCAGAGATGCAGCCATCAGCCAGAAGCAGAAGAAGCAAGATGAGAATGTCTCACTGAGAAAAGGTACCAAGCCACATGGCTATACATAGATAAGAGTTATGGGTTAATTTAATAGTTAATAATAAGCCTGAGCTAATACGTTTAACTGTTTATAATCAATATAAGCCTTGGCGTGTTTCTTTGGGACTGAACAGCTGTGGGAACAGGCAGGACAGAAACCTCTGTTTACAACACATCACTTTTCAATTAGAACCTTCCCTTTTTCCTTTGTCCCCAAGATGTCATTTAAATATTAATATCACAACATAAAACATAAATAACTTTAAAAGTCCCACAGTCTTTACAAATTGAAACACTTTAAAATTTCAGTCTCTTCATGATGGTGATACCCACAGAAACAGCTGACCTGAGCTAGTGGGAGCTCACTGACTCTGGACTGATAGTGGGGGAACCTGCATAGGACCAAACTAGGCCCTCTGAATGTGGGGACAGTTGTGAGGCTTGAGCAGTCTGTGGGACCACTAGATTTATCCCTAGTGCTTGAACTGACATCATGGATCACATTCTCTTCGAAGGTATACCTTGTTCAACCTAGATATAGGGGGGAGGGCCTTGGTCTTGCCTCAAAGTGAAGTGTCAGACGTTGTTGACATCCCATGGGAAGCCTTATCCTTTCTGAGGTTTGGGTGAGGGGTTGGGGAGAGAAGGGTGGGTCAGGAAGAGGGGAGGGAGTGAGAATGGGGATGGCTATGTAAAATGAGAAAAGATTGTATTAAACAATTCATTATTTTAAAAAAAGCAAAAATAAATAAAAAAAACTTTAAAAATCCAAACTCTCTTTAAAAGTTCAAAATCTTTCAACTGTGGGCTCCAGTAAAGTACAAAATAAGTTAGAACTTTCTTTCTTTAAGGGGTAAGAACCAGGGCACACTCACAATCTGAAAAATGCAAAACCAATGCCAACTTGTAAATAACTCACTGTACAATGTCTGGGATCCACTCACAATCTGGGCTCCTCTAAAGGACCTGGGTCACTTCTCTGGCTCCACCCACTGCAGCCAACAAAGATTGTCTCCAAAACTCAGGCTGGCTCCATTCCATTGATACTGTTGTTCTTGGAAATCATCCCATGGTACTGGCATCGCCAAAATACAGGGGTCTCACTCTACAGCAGGGCTGCACTTTCACCAATACCTCTTCCTAGGCTCTCTTTGGGGACTCCAGCCTTGACACTCACTGCCAAGCCTGAGGTGTTCCATTCCCCTTTGGTGTCTTCAGAACCAGCACCACCTGAGTGATTTTTAGACCACCAAATTCAACTGCCAGAGTGAGGCACAATCTTGGCCTCCTTAGGAACACATCTCTGTGTACTAACCTTGAGGAAACACTTCCTGGAAGATTTAACCTCAATAAGCTGATCTCTCTTAATCACAGCCAGTTCCTCAGTTCCAAATGACCTGCATGGACTGTCCCATGAATCTAAAGCGAAACTTTAGATTTTCAAGTTTTAAAAAGATTTAAAATTTTAAAAAGTTTTTTATATACAAGATTTAAAGATTTTAAGTTTCTGGCATCTTGTTAACAACAGCCAGTTAGTTCTTCAGTCCCACCTGACCGGAACCACAGATTCTGAATTCAAAATGTGTAATGGCCCCAGTAATGTTTTAATTGCCTCTCAAATTTCCTTTGAAACTTTACAAGCCAGGCTTCCATCATCTTCAGTGATCTTATCTTCCAAGCTCCCACAGAACAGTTCACCAAACTTTGAACACTCAGTAGTTTTTCTACCCCAAAGTCCTTCCAACATCCTCCACAAAAGAACATGGTCAGGTCTGACACAGCAGCACTCCACTATCCTGATACCAATTTCTGTCTTAGTTAGGGTTACTATAGCTGTGATGAAATACCATGATCAAAAGAAACTTGGGAGAAAAGGGTTTATTTGACTTAATATCCTGAGTCACAGTCCCTAAGAGAAACCAAGGCAATAACTCAAACTGAGTGGAAACCTGGAGGCAGGAGTTGATGCAGAGACCATGGAGGAGTGTTGCTTACTGACTTACTCCTTGTGGCTTGTTTAGCCTGCTTTCTTATAGAACCCAGGACCACTTAACCAGGGATGACACCACACACAATGGGTCAGGTCCTCTTCCCTCAATCACTAATTGAGAAAATGCAGCATTTTCTCAGTTGAGGTTCCTTCCTTTCAAGTAATGCTAGCTTGTGTTAAGATGACATAAAACCAGAATATCAGCCCAGAGAGGGGTCAGTAGAAGACAAAATTTTCAAAAGTAAAATGCTTGTGGGACAAAATGATGGCAGGTGTTGTTATAGATTGTTTGTTAATAAAACTAACTTATTCTTAACAGTAATAAATGTTAGCCAAACTAAATTTAGTTTGTCAATATATGTGTATTATAAACATTGTGAGGCTGGGGAATAAAATGTGCATGTCTTCTAAGTTATTATGCCTTAATGTTCACCAGCCAAAATCTTGCCTTATAGTAATTCACAAAGTTATCCTTTCTCTGGATTTTTCTCATATTTATAGGCTGAACTTTAAAGAATAGCAATGCATTTCTTTATGTTTAATGATTCCAAATTATTACTATAAACCTCATAGAAAAACTTAGTTTGGTGTCACTTTTTTGTTCATTTTGATTGACCAAATAGCATATCACTAAAAATGAAATGTAGAGTAGTATCTATCCGTGAAAGGAGAAACAATTTAATCCTTTGGGGTCCAGTAGCAGTCTTTTGATGAGTTTGCCAAGCAAATAACCCTTCTAATTATATAAAAAAAATTTCCAGAGTTGGAGTAGAAATTAATTCTAGGAAAAAGGTCTCTAAATGGCAGGTTATAGCTTGTAATAATTTCTCTTGTATGCTTTTTTGAATTCACATCAAAGGAAACTGCTATTCCATTCCACTCAGGCCAATCTTGGACACAAAAATAATCACTGTTTCTTGTTCACTTTAACAACTATGAAATATTATAATTGTGAAAAGAAAAAAGTACTAAAAATAAAGTAAAAGTGGCAGACAGCAGATGAGGGAAAATTTAAGCATTAGAAAATAATCATGTTTATAGAAGGCTGACTTCTCAATCTGTCATAGCGTCTCTGATTTACACTCTAATTCAGAGTTGAGAAACAACTACCTCTTTTCAAATGCTCTACTGTATACTTTATTCTATAAGACTTTCCTGAACTTCAAAAGCAGTCATGATAGTCAGCTACTTTTGAAGGAAACAATAGGTTAAAAAAATAGATGATCAGTTTTTCTATGAGTGAGTATGAAAGTATCACATTTCTCTAGGAAAATTGAAGTAGAATGGGCTTTTGACACCTATTTCTTCTTCACTTGGCAGAACAAAGTATTCTCTTTTCAGAACCAGAAAGAGTAAAGGCCTCAGTAAGGCACTGCTACAGTTTTTCAAGTGATGGTCCAAAGATACAGTGGTTATGAAAGAAATATAAGAATGTGATTAGAAAGGTGCTCGAAGTTACTACTGAGTAATCATTTTGCTGTCTGCTATCCTTTATCTATACTCACAACATTAAAGTTTCCTGCCCATGTTGTCTTTGGCTTTATGATAAGGTTTTGTTATATTGAGCATGACATGATAGGTAAGCCAAAATTATCATACCAGGCAGACATTAGAAATCCAAAGAAAGCCACCCATTACTTTATTATGAAGTAATTTTCAAAGGCATTATCTGAAGTGTAACATATTATACTGGTAGATAAAATACATACAGCCCAAAAATGTACTATGTGAAACTACTTTGTTATCATTAAAATGATGGTTACAGTTTTCATTTGTTTTCCTTCCATTAGGTTCCATGAGGTTTGGAGTTTAACTATAGCTAACGGGAATTACTTCAAACATGGTCTATAATTCATGGATATGTTACTAGGATATCAGATTACTATTTTTTTCTAGGGTTAAATTTTTCCCAAATGGGGAAGAATCCAGTCTTTCAGAACATATGAGGAACTTCAAATCTAATGAGTCATGATGAAAGAAAGGTAAAATATGGGGTCATAGGTATAATTCAAGATGCAACAACTGATAAGTGAATTTTTCTGTTTCTTTCACTCTTGTTATTTCTTTTAGTATCCTATATTCATATACAGCTTTATGTTTGAACAATACTCAACACATCCTTTGGGACTCAGAAATATCTGAACGTAATCAAAATATTCACTTAAGAATAAGTTGTAGTGTATCAGAGCAACAAATTGTTTCGGTCCCTATACATTAAATGTTGCAGCTTACTTCACTAATAAATACACTATGGCCCTAAGAGTCAAAAGAATATCCAGTATTTGTGGAACAATTTATATAGAGGTAAAGATTGAAAACTGTGCTTAAATCAGTTCAAAATATTAGAACTGATATCCTGATGAGAAAGAGATAAAGAAAATGTGCAGTATCTAAAGGAGTTCATGTGGAAACCTATACAAAAGTTTCAGTATTATGGAACAAACCAAATTCTCTACAATAAAAGGCCTCAGTGAGTTAGATATTGATGTGGGAGTGTCATATATCAATCTGTTGATTTCATTGGTTAATTAATAAAGAAATTGCTTGGCTTGATAGGTTAGAACATAGGTGGGTGGAGTAAACAGAACAGAATGCTGGAAAGAAGGAAAGTTAGGCAGACGCCATGCCGCTCCTCTCCAGGGCAGACGCAATGAAGCAAGCCACCAGGTCAGACATGCTGAATCTTTCCTGGTAAGACTGGTGCTACACAGATTACTAAATATGGGTTAGGCAAGATATGAGAGCTAGCCAAGAAGAGGCTAGAGCTAATGGGCCAAGCAGTGTTTAAAAGAATACAATTTGTGTGTTGTTATTTCTGGGGATAAGCAAGCCAGGCGGCCGGGAGCCAGGTGGCAGGAACACAGCCCGCAGCTCCTACTACAACCTATGGACTATTCATTACTATTAGTAGGTGAATCCTACTAATCCTGTAATAATCATATAAAGGGAATTGTCATTCTTCAAGACATTCCGATGTTGATTTGTTTATTGTTTAAATATATTTTTGAAGTAGGGGAATTCTGATATGTAAAACAGATATAAAGCAGAGCTGGTCTGGCTTGAAAACCAGTTAGGAGAGTGAAAGCATTGGTAACTGCTTTCTCTTTCCCTACCGACTCCTTCATTTGCACTGTCTGCTTCCAAGATATCTCTGGGAAACTGCAGGGTTCAGAAACACACAGCCTAAAGGTCCCTGTACCAGTCTAACTTACTCATTTTATACAGAGAGAACGTAAATAGCAGAAAAGAAATATGACCAAGGTTACATAGAACATCTGTCAAGGAATAATGCTGAAGTTGAGACCGTAAACTCTAGAGTAAAACTACTTAGACCTATACCATATTTTATAACTTAGAAACACTGAGTGACTTTGAGTATTAGAATACTTAATATCACTTGCTTCTACATCTCAATTTGTGACCTGCAAGTAACAAGATGAGTTGTTATGCATAAAACGCCCAGACCAGTTTGGTAAGTGTAAATGCATCCCGACAATTCTTCTAACACACACCTCTTATGTAATCCCAAACCCATTTGATCATGTGATCTTTGAACTAGAGCTAGGGATCAGTCAAGTAATTAGATAAATAGTCTTGTGAAGTTCTTCATATATGATACTGTGATGGAGGAAGGTCATCTGTCTATGTGTTACTTTTATTGGTTAATAAAGAAACTGCCTTGGCCCTTTGATAGGACAGAAAATTAGGTAGGTGGAATAAACAGAACAGAATGCTGGGAAGAAGGGAAGTGAAGTAGATGCCATGGAGCCAGCCGCCAGATCAGACATGCTGAATCTTTTCCAGTAAGCCACCACCTTGTGGTGCTACACACATTAATAGAAATGGGTTAATCAAGATGTGAGAGTTAGCCAGTAAGAGGCTAGAGCGAATGGGTCAAGCAGTGTTTAAATGAATACAGTTTGTGTGTTGTTATTTCGGGTGTAAAGCTAGCCATGCGGGAGCCGGGCGGGATGAAAGGCAGACCTGCCCACCTCATCACTACAATACTAAACCCTGGTGTGATGTTTCTTGAACACCCATGGATGTGGACATAAAGTACATCTCAGCTTCACCGCTTTCTAATTTTGTGATCTTTCAAGTTGTTAGATCCCTTTAGTAATTGGATTTCACATTTTTAAAAGTTCTAATAATTACTGCTTTGGGGAGAAGCAGTCACAGAACCATGTTGTTATTCTACAAGACCTTGATGAGCACATTTAATACTAGGGAGGGAGCAGAAAGACTTAGAGGAGCCCCAGATAATCTTACCAGGAGTAATGAGCTGAACTCAAGCAAAGGAAATATTAAACCACAGAATAGGAAAAATGGAAAGGAAGTTGTATTAAATAGTAGAATGATTGTTCTCAAGGGAAAATATAGAAGCTCTTTGGTTTGAGCCATTTTATATTATATTGAAGTAAGGCAAAACAGAGTCCTGGTGAACAATCCCTCTGCAGCTGGGAGACCAAGGAGATGAGCTAATACTGGTTTTATATCTATCTTTTCTCTAAGCCCGAAGTGGAAAAGTCTCCTAGATGCACAACTGCCTAAAGTCTGATCCAACTAGGGATGATAACAATTAAAAGAACCACACAGATATGAAGAAGAGAGAAAAAGGAAGGAGCATGGGGTGAGGGGAATTACAAAAGGGAACTGGGGAAAAGGATAAGAAAAGACAAAGAAAATGAAGCAGAGGCAAAATCAGAAGGGAGTGGAGTTAAGCAGAGACAAGAAGAAAAAGCAGAAAGGGGTAATATAGAAGGGCTTCTAGCAAAGGTACAGAGGTGTCACCAGAACAGTGGTGCTAATCTCCTGTTAAATAATGATATATGCCCCCATTACTTAGGCCTGTGAATTGGGACTTGGCTTTAGAAAACAGTTGATTCTTAGCAGCTGATAAATAAACAAACCTAAGCCTAGAGATGATCAGACAGAGATTATCTTTTTTTTTCCCTTCCCGGTGAAAGAAATGTCATTTTTTTTTCCTGCTCTCCAAAGGTAAACAATGCTTGTTTCCTAGAAACAGTTGGGAGTATGGGAAGGATATCATCTGTTCTTGCCAGCCCCGGAATTCATTCCAGGGATCCAATTCCCTTTCCCATCATTCTGGTTCTTTAGCCAACCCATTTGCAGAGACAAAACTCCCCACCCATCATACCTGTGCCAAAGAAAGAGACTTTTGTACTCCTTGAAAAGCCCCCAGCCTGTGCTTTTTACATGCTTTTTATGTTCTTTACATGGAAGTAAGGCTAGCTAAACACTGCTGATTAAAATAACACATTTCTAAAAGTTTTCTTTTAGAAAGTATTAGAGACATTTGCAGATGGTCCTATCTGTGTCACCTTGGCCTTTGTAAGTTCTGTTACTGGTTTCTGCTTCACTTACTCTTCTTCCTCCAACTTTTCAGGTAACTCTTGCTTCCTCTCATATTCTAAGCTACTCACAGACTTCTATCATCTGCCCAACTACTCCTTACATTGTTCCAGGGGAAAGTAGGATAATTTACAGGATTTATTATTATTATTACTATTATTATTATTAGTGAAGGGGGCACATATGCTATGAAGCATTGTGGAAGAGGTCAAAGGAAAACTTTTGGGAATCAACTTGCTCCTTCTGCCTTTAAATTTGTACTAGGGATTGAATTCATGTTGTCAACATTGGTAACAAGTCCCTTTGCCTGCTGAACCAACTTGGTGCCCATAGAGACAAGTTTAAAGGTTAGTGACTACAGAAGGAGTCTCTCTTCAAGCAATCTTCCTTTTCCAACCTTTGAGAAATTGTCCTTTAAACACTACCAGAGATCATATTGTGCTCATGTCACCAAGTGAAAAAAATAATAATAATCCCCAACTTTGTAACTTTCTGAACGGCTCTATATTCATCTAAAATCTTGAAGCTCAAAAAAGTCATGATGTTTTGATTAAATATTCAGTTTACACTTTGAGGAAACAGGTAAGAACAATCAAGTTGAAAAGGATATGTTTTTATTTCTTTGGAATTGAACCGACGGTAGTGTACATGGTAGGCGATCATTCTATCCCTGGGTTATAGCTCTCCCCTCAAACAGAGTTTTGACAAACAACAAAATGTCTCCATCTTTAACACAGAAATTAGGTGTTTGTTAAGTGGCCAGTGGGAAGAACCAGCCTTATAAAGAGTAGTATAAATGTATTCCCTACTTGGAGTTCCAGACTTTGAGAAGAAAATTCCCTTTCCACTAATTTGATCACTTATATGGGAAAAAAAATGACTTTCAAGATTTAAAAAGGAGATACTTGGGCTCTCTGCAGGGCCTCTACACCCTGCGTACTGCCTCTTTCTTCCTATCCCACCCAGCTTGCATCCAGAACCCTCCTCACCTCAGCTGCCCTGCCCTCTGTGGGCGCATGACATCACCCAGCTCAGCCTGTCTGGGCGCTGGGTCCATCCGAACCCTCAGGGCAACCAAGTAGGCGGGAGTTCCTTTGTTTCACTAGCATGCCTGCACCACACACGGTAGGTGCTTTGTTTATGAGCTAACCAACCAGCACGGAGTCCTGAACTCGGCGCCATGAGAAGGAACATTGGGGTGAGTTTCTGACACCGCGGCACCAGCTCGGGACAGGGAACTCAGAAGTTCCTCAAGCCCCTATCCTTCTTGGGCTCTCTGCAGGGCCTCTACTCCCTGCA
>NW_004949155.1:83512-86192 GCF_000317375.1 Microtus ochrogaster
AAAATAAAAAAAAAGAAAAAAAGATTTAAAAAGTATTTAAATGGTATTTTATCCAGTTCCCTATCTGATAACTGAATCTATAAACATCATTTTTTATCAATCTGTTAATTTGATTATTTGGCCATTCCTCACAAACTTTCACCAACCAGAAATAAATACCTTTAAAAAAACTGTGTATGTGTGTTTTGTCTAGATATGTCAATGTACCATGTGGTGCCTGGTGTCCGCAGAGGCCAGAAGAGGATGCCAGGTCTCCTGGTGTTAGAGTACAGTGGTTGTGAACTGCCACCTGGGTACTGGAAGTAAAACCTGGGTCTTCTGAAAGAGCAGCAAGTGCTCTTAACCACCAAGTCATCTCTCCAGCCTCAGAAATCAATACTTTTTAAGCAATGTGTGACTAAAATGTAGCAGAATGTTCCTAGTAACATGAAATCAGTTCCCATAGTTATCTACTTACCCCAGTATACCTGTTGACTCAGGTTTGAAACCACTCCTCTCTCCCATAAGACTCCTTGAGACAGTTGGGAACAGGATCCCATTGGGACAGCTTCTTCTGGCTTGTCCCCTCAGATTCTTTCTGCTCTTCCTCATGTGACATAGTTCACATATTTGTCTCATCATCTGTTCCAAATGTGTATATGTTTTCCCCATGCAGTGTGAAGACAGGTTTTGCAACCACAGGTTAGAAGCAGAAACAGTCTCTTGCCATCGTCTTCCTGGACTCTGAGTTCCCTACCAGCAGACTGACTCACAACAGCTCTGGTAGCTGGGAACTGCATTAGAACACATGCATTTAACCAGAAAAGCCTAAGCAACTGAAGGAATGCTACATTTTACTTGGCTGATTCATGTCTTTGCTTAAATCACTTATCTCCTTGAGCAGGACAAATTCCAATGCTACTAAACTTTCCTGAGTAGTAGAATGTTTGTTCTGAAAGGAATTTAAAGAAACAGAGAGACTCAGGGAGGTGATGTTGTCTTCCCAAGGTCACACAAAATGTTAAGAGCTGAGCATGGTCTAGTATGCAAATCCCATGAAGCCTAGGCCAAAATTCTTGGGTGTCTTACAGGTTGGCTTTATATGACTCTTATCATACTAGTCTTTCAGGCCATACTCCACGAATGTAAGCACAGATCTTTAAAGCTACTAAACATGTCTCCTGGGCCAATAACTTCCCCATATCTTATATACATTGTTGTCTCGATTTCCAGTGAACCAAACCATGGAAGAATTTTGAGGTGTGTTAATAAAGAGCCTAAACAATCCCAGGGAAACATGAGCCTATGGCAGAAAAACTCTGGGAGATGCTTCTTATTTAATTGGCTATATACTATTTAGGTTGATGCCAGGCCTTGGGGAAGTTTGACTAGACCCTAGAGTATAATAAGGACAGTCAAACCTAGAATCTGCATGGTAAACATGGAGTCTTACCAGAATATGGGCTCTTCCACACAGACTCTGGTAGTCATGGGAGGCTCTCTGGATAGTCAGTTTTCATAGGTGGGAGGATCCCAAACTAGCTCATGGTAATAAGACACATCAGAGGGCACTCCCCTTCCTAAGAATACTTAACTAGGTATTGAGCACTGTTGAATACTGTTAAAAAATGTTAACACTATTTATGTTCTTTATTGTAAGCACTCTTTAATGTTTATTGTTTTTCCTTCAAATCAATTAATCTGTTTGGGAGTCTGTGGTTTTAACCCTTTGATTGACAACTATTAAGCCCCTCTCTGTGCCCAGCTGCTTTGAACATTTCGAAGGTGCACCAGAAAACCCACGCACACCATGCCCACACTTCCAGGCCTAACTCAGGTCCTATAGCCTGTATATTGACTCAGCCTGGTAAATAGATGGCAGTGGGAAATATTATACTTAGTGATGGAGCCCACATGCAGAGAGGCAAATGCCACATATTCTCTCATATTTATGGATCCTAGCTCTAAATCTTTAGAGATAAGTATACCTCTTGACCCTCATCGATAAAGTTTCTTTTGTATCTCCTATTACCACTTTTCTAGGCCAGCATAATTATGTAATACATCGTAAATCTTGCCCTTATACACACAGCTAAGTATAATTACTAATCCTTATCAAAAAAGTCTCTCTTCACAATAAATGACTACCATCACAGAAAAACGCAAGTGTACATGATGCAGACGGCAACAGGTCATGGGGATCCCAGACACAATGGATATATCTACATCATCACTCCTACATCCATGGTTCACAGAACATCGCTGAAGTGGGGGAGGAAAGATTTTAAGAACCAGGGGGCCAGGAAGTCAGTAGTGAAACAGTTTTTCCTAGAAATGGCTGTATAAATGAGACCGAAACAATGGCAATATATAGAGAAAATAATACGGAAGTTGTGGAAATCTCAAGGAGTCCCATCTCCGGACAATGAACTACAGTCAATTAATATATGCTGAGAGAGGGAGAATTAGCCTCTCCAAGGATGAACTCTAATTGGTTACCCAACACAAAATGGTCATCCCTGAAACAATATGCACACAGACAACAAGAAGAGAGTCAGAAGGTTGTATTTATGTATCTGTGCATACACACATGTGTGTCTGTATCAAAGAAAAAGGACTGTCATTTTGAGAGCAGGAGAGTGCATGTGAGTAGATGGAGAGAAAGGACTTGGAAGGGTCTGGAAGAAGCAAAGAGAAGGGG
>NW_004949155.1:86431-90288 GCF_000317375.1 Microtus ochrogaster
CTCTCTCTCTCTCTCTCTCTCTCTCTCTCTCTCTCTCTCTCTCTCTCTGTGATTCCCATGCTTCACAGCTGAGGTTGAACTTATCATTCCTGTCTCACGAGTTTGTCCCTTATAATACAGCGTATTTAATTGGTTTATCTTGGCGTAGCCTGGAATTCTTCAACCCGTGCCATTCAACAGCAGATGGTGATTATTAGTGAGATCCACAATGGGTCAAAATGAAGAGAACAAGTGACCTTGGCTCAACCACAATTGATACATCTGCAATACAGTCCCTACACCTGAGGCTCAGAAAAACTAATGGAGAAGGGGGCAGAAAGACTGTAAGTGCCAGAGGATCAGGACATCTGCTGTGAGACAATGTCGTGTGTGTGTGTGTGTGTGTGTGTGTGTGTGTGTGTACACATATATATGACACATACACACACACACACATATATATATATATGATAGGGAAGCTGCACCTATGAAATATAAATGTTATAGTTGACCTACATAATGGCAAAACCAGTAGATATGCCAGCATAAGTGAGAGAAATTTTACAAGGCCACACACCTAGATGAAGAACTACTTTGAGGTCTTCCTACCTCTGTTATGTGCTCCAATACAACATTCTGATAAGGACTTCTGGTGGATGGTCTTTTATTGCTTACTTGTGGTCTTCATCCTGAGAAGAATAGACTAAGATGGTAAGAGTAATGGATTAAAATACCAGTCTTCCAGTTACAAGCACCTGGCAGTACGTGCTATAAAGAACTTCTGAGTGACTCTTAGGCCCTAGAACTCCTAGATGTGTCAACCCAGGACTCACTTAGCAACTAAATGGCAACTGAACTAGTTCTAGAGAACAGAGCAGCTAGGTAAGAAAATGGGCAGCTAAAAATATAAAAGACAAAGGTAGTGAGAGATGAAAGCTTCATTGCTGGAAAACTTCAGAAGAAACACCAGGAATTAAGAATACAGGGTTTGGGGGCTAGAGATGACTCAGCAGTTAAAAGCCATGGGTCCTTTTCCAGAGGACTGGGGTTCAATTCATAGTACCTAAATGATATCTTACAATGGTTTGTAACTTTGGTTTCAGGAGATTTGATGCCCTTTTCTGACCTACACGGGAACTACATACATGTGGTACATAGACACACATGAAGTATGTAGATATGAAATAAAACTAATTTATTTTACAAAATGGAGCAGAAGGTTCTGACACCCAAGTCGTGGTGCTATAACACAAGCTGCTGGGTGATGGACCACCAGAATTCAAATATCAGAGCAATTGATAAGTGGATGGAGATGGGCTGGGGGGAGGCGAGGAGGCAGGAGGAGGGTTGGGAGGGAGAATTGTGGTTGGAATGTAAAATGAAATTTAAAAAAATAAATACATTTAAAAAACAAATGCTTAGAACTTTTGTTCTTCTTGGGAGGATTTTGGAGTTTAAAGCTATGTGATGCTTTGAATAAAAATGACACCCTTAGGCTCATGTATTTGGTTGCTTGGTCCCCAGTTGGTAGAGCTGTTTGGAAATGATTAGAAAGAGCTGTCATGGGCAGTTTTGAAGTTTCTAAACATTTATGCTTCCCCCCCCTTCCTCCAACTTGCAGATCAAGATGTGATCTCTCGGCTGTTCCTGTCCCCAAATTAAACACTTCCTTTTATGAGTTGACTTGCTCACTTGCTCATGATTTTTATTACATCAATAAAAAAGTAACTAAGACAGAAATTGATAACAAGAAATGTATGGTTGCTGTGACAGGCCTGACTATGCTGTGTTTTTTTTTTTTTTGGAGAAATGTGGATGACTTTGGGACTTTGTTCTAGGAAAATGGTTGAACACTGTAAGCAGGGCTTAATGGGCCATCCTATCAGGATCTTAAAAGACAGTAGTGATGATGTGAATTGTGGAACCAAACTCAAGAGGTTTTAGAGAACAAAATTAGCAACTGGGCTAGAGACCATTCTTGTGATATTTTGACAAAGAATGTGGTTACTTTCTGCCCTTGTTCTAAGAATCTATCTTTGACTAAATTGAAAGATACTTGATAGGAATATTTCTTAAGATGTGCTTCTCTGCCAATGTAAATAATTCCAATCCAATCAAATTAAACTGAATCAATGCCCATGTTTACTAAATGCAGCACTTTAGCGTGGCTGGGAAAACATTGCAGGGGAAGAGAGAGAGAGATACATAGGGGGGACATGCAAACCCCAAAGACCACATGCTCCTTTTATGGACCACAGCCCAAATACCTGTGGGAGTGGTCCTGACCCTCCCTGGGGAAGGGTCAGCGCTTGGCAGGCTTCCTGGAGGTGGAGTTCAGACCAAGGCAACTCCCAGGGGGAGGGGGCCTGAAATGGAGCTTCCTGCTCCATTTCTACATTGGCACTCCAAGGATGAATGCCAGGGGCTGGGATGATGCTTTCAACCAATCATCCCAGACTCCTTGGATATAGGGATGTTAGAGGGCTGGGGTCTCACTTTCAATCAAACAGTACTGGATTAATTTCTTTGATGGAGAAGATTCCAAGGCAGTCTACCAATTGATTCTGTCACATGGTTTTTAGTAATCATTCTTGTGCAGGTCTCTAATAAAAAAGAACAAGCAAAACAAAGAGAATACAAATTTGAAGCAAAAAAAAAGTGTAACAGGGTCAAGGTTTCTGCTGAAGTGATACAGAGATTTGAAAAGGAATAAATAAAGACGTGCCCTCAAGACAAGACTCTGCCCAGATAGACCCAAAATTTGCAAAAATAAAGGTCCAGGAAATTTCTGGCCCTAAAAAATAAAAACAAAGAAACCTTATGCAAATGTAATTCTGGGAGGGGACAGGCTTCACTCCAAGAAGTCAGTCAACCCTAGCTGTGTTAACCATATGGTTCTGGCTGTAACATTATGAAGAATAATGGAGTAAAGAACATGGTATCTTCCACCATGGTTAAGGAGAGCTGCTAAGGCCAGGCAGTTGTGGCAGAGCAGGCCCTACATCCCTACATGAAGGTCCTGAGAGGGCAAGAAGCCCTGAGAAACCATTTTGTGAAATTGTAAAAGTGAAGCCTGGATTGTATTGGAGACCCCTACGGTGTTGGAAATACAGAGTCAAGAGACATCTGCCAAGGAGAGTGGCATTCAGGGGAAAGAACCAGCCCAAGAGGTATATATGTTGAAGGCAGCAGAGGAGGAAGGAAAGCCCTCAAAAATCAGATGCAGAGCTACAGAATATGGAATTTTCCTTGTTTGTTTTCAATTTTGCTTTGGTCTGGTCTTTTCTCATTATGCTCCCATTCCTTCTCTTTGAAATGGTAATATATATTCTTTTCCATTGAATATCTAAACATGTAATTAGCTTTTTAATTTACAGGGTCTTACAATTAAGAGATTGCCTTGAGTCTCAGAAGAGACTTTGGACTTGTAGTCATGCCTTGAAGTAAAGTGTCAGACTTTGTTGACTCCCCATGGGAAGGCTAACCCTTTCTGAGGAGTCGATGGGGGTGTGGGGGAAAGGATGTCGCAGGAGGAGGGGAGGGGGTGAGAATGGGGATAGCTATGTAAAACAAGAAAAGATTGTATTAAAAATTCTTAATGAAAAAAACTGTGTTGAGACTGTAAAAGACTATGGGGACGTTTGAAGTTGAACTAAATGCATTTGCATTATGATATAAGCATGATCCTATGGGAGGCAGGGAGTGAAATGTGGTGCTTTAAATGAGAATGGCCCCATAGGCCCCTATACTTGACTGCTTGACCCCAGTTGGTAGAACTGTTTGTGAAGGATTAGAGAATGTGGCCTTGGAGGAGTTGTGTCACTGGTAGTGACACTGGTAGTTTGAAACTTTGAGATTTCAAAGACTCACATGGTTCC
>NW_004949155.1:90388-93015 GCF_000317375.1 Microtus ochrogaster
TCTCTCTCTCTCTCTCTCTCCCTCCCCTTCTCTCTTTCATAACCTCCCCCATCTTAGGGTTTTATTGCTGTGAAGAGACACCATGACCACATTTTAAGAATTCAAGTCTGCCAACTCTTGTGATTTTTTTTTTTACGTTGATAATTTGTGATTTCCATCTTAACAGAGCAAACGGACCTTCAGGCAACATACTCTGGGTCAAAATTCCATGCCAGGATTTTAGAGGAACTGAACTGGTAGGCTGAATATATATTAAAGGAAAATGTTTTAGCCGTGCCTGAAAAATATAGTGTGAGTTGATTCCCAATGGCTATATTCTTGCTAGAGAAGCTGACAACCTAGTAGCTACTCAGTTCACAAAGTCTGATATCTTCCCTGCTCCACTCTGGGCAGGGAAGGAACCTGAAGGATTTCTGGGGAGCATCCTTTTTGGGCTTGTTGTTGTTGCTGTTATGTTGGTTGGTTGGTTGGTTGGTTGGTTGGTTGGTTGGTTGGTTGGTTGGTTGGCTGGTTGGTTGGTTGGTTTTTCAAGACAGGGTTTTTCTATGTAACAGTCCTGGCTGTCCTGAAACTTGCCTTATAGACCAGAACTCACTAAGATCCACTTGCCTCTGCCTCCCAAGTGCTGGGATTAAAGGCATATGCCACCACTGCCCAACTGGAGCACTGTCCTTCAGTCTACATCAGAATGCCATAGAAACTGAGTTCTCATATCAGGGAAGGATGGCAGCAATCAGAGTGGTGGCACTTAAAAATCAAGATGCAAAAGTTTTTCCCTCAGACCACTAGGGAGATATAAGTAACTTGGATACTGCCCAAAGGTGCTGCCCAAGTATTTAGGGTGGGTTGTCCCACCTCAGTTAACCTAATGAAGAAAATCTCCTCATAGTCATGCCTACAGGCTAACCTAATCACAGGTTTTCAGACTCTTGTCTCACAGGTGAAAGAAAATTCTGTCAAGTAGACAATATTAAGTATCATATTTGTTTTAGTCTTTCTTCTTCTTTTGGGAGTTTTGAGTCCTTTGGGAATAGGAAGAGTTTGGCCTGGCATTAAATGTGTTGACAGATGAGATAAAACTTCTGGGTAAAAATGATAGACTGACTATAATTACCTAATTTGATTATCTCTTAAAACTTTACTTAAAAAGCAAGGCACTAATGTCTTTCTGTCTCTCTCCCCATTCTTAGTATCTGTGCTTAAATCTATACTATAACATTTTCTTAATAAACTCCAATTGAGCTTTAAGAAGCAAAAGCAAAACAATGGTAATTTTGTGGATATACACCTACAAGAATGACAAGAGATAGAAGCCAATTAACTTTTAACAGTCAGAATGAAGATGGGTTAGCAAGCAATTTAGAATGCCCAAGAAAATGTAATGCAAGGCTGTTGGGCTATGTTGAACAAGTAAGTTTGTAGTGAGTTATATCCCCAAAGCCTAAGACTAGTGGCAGTGGTAAAACAAAGGTAAGTGTAGGGGATAGAGGAATGGTTTATCAGTTAGAAGCACTTGCTGCTCTTTCAAAGGATCTGGATTTTGATTTCCAGTACTACATAGTGCCTCACATCTATTTGTACTTCCGGTTCCAGGGATATAACACCCTCTTCCAGCCTCCACAGTCAGTAGGCATGCATGTAATATACAAACAGACACAGGCAAAATATTTATATACATAAGATAAAAACTAATTAATGAAGGTATAAAGGGGATTATCAAGTTATATCACAGATTTAAAACAAAATAAATTTATTTATTGCTTATTCTGAGCATCTAATGTAATCATGTAGGTACCCAGACTTATGGGGGATTCATCTTGAAACATTGCCAAGATGACCATTTCAGAGAGGAAAAGTAGCACAGCATATTATACACTCTTAAACCATCTGTCCCCAGATGGCATATTCTGTGCTCATATTTCATAGCCCTAACAGACCACTCAATAATGCTATCCTCTCAACAGGGTGGGGAAGTGAAATGCTAGAATCTGTCTTCCACTCCCCTGGCATCTCCATGCCACTGGACTACTCCACGTCACTGTAGCGGCAATCTGGGCATTCTTTTGCTCAAGATCACAGACCAGAATGCATCTCCACTGAAGAACAGTGGGTGCAGCTGAGAATGGAACTCATACATCAACTGAAGTTCCCCAAAGCTTTGCTCGACCTGACTCCTAGAAATCAAGCAGACAGGTCTTTTGCTTTTGAAGCAATGGGAAAATGGTAATGTTTGGGGCGAATAGTATGATCATTTTAAAAAGAAAGGTGCAGTCATACTAACAGTTGTGCAGTATTGCAAGTTTAAGATGGAGTTCAGACTCAAAAACCCCTTAATGTAAACAGAGACTCCAATAATCTTACACGGAAAAGCAGCCATCTAAGAATTATGAGACAACTGAGAGACTGAGAAAAAAGAGAGGCAATGTAAAGCAAAGGCCAGATTGTGAAGTCAAGGTCAGAAAAATAAGAATAAGATTTTATACAGCTGGAATAACAAAAGTTGTTGGAATTTAAAAGGATTCTCTTTTTTTCTTTTTTCTTTTTATTGAGAAAAGAAAAAAAACAAGTTTCCGCCTCCTCCCAGCCTCCCATTTCCCTCCCCCTCCTCCCTCCCTTCTCCCCCTCCC
>NW_004949155.1:94735-95960 GCF_000317375.1 Microtus ochrogaster
TGTGTGTGTATAACAACAACTAAAGAAAAAAGAAGCTATGAATTTGAAAGAAAGCAAGAAGGGGCATATGAGAAAGTTTGGAATGAGGAAAGACTTGGATACAATGATGCAATTATGTTATCATTTCAAAAATAATCAGTAGAAAAAAATCCTAGGACTGAAACACCTGATTTCTGGATCAAAAAGAAGGACCTATAGAATACCTGTAACAGGGGAAGAAAATAGATCTACACCCAGTAAGAAAACAAAATGTTCTGCTGTACAGAAGTATTTGGGTTTGATGCAACACTGTGAGTTGTTATTTTTTATTACTTAAGTTGTTGGTGTTCTATTCAGAAAAGACAAAAAAAACTAAGACAAGGAGGTATAAACATGTTGAAAAACCCTGGTTAGATGTATAACAAAGTTATAATGAAGCCCAAATATTTTATAAAATTAAAAATATACTAATAAATGAACATTAAAGCTTCTAGAAAGATATAAACAGTTAAGATATAAGAATTGAAGAATATAGATTTCTCAGTGACAAACATTAGAAGCTATATAATATATATAATAGGTGTCGTAAAATTTTCAACATTCTAAAGGAAAACTATTTCTGCTCTTGACTTTGATAGCCTATTGTCTTACTCATTGTCCTATTGCTGTGAAGAGACATCATGACTAAGGCAACTCTTATAAAAGAAAGCATTTAACTGGGGGCTTGCTTACAATTTCAGAGGGTTAGTGCATTGTCATCATGGCAGGGAGCATGGTGGCATGCAGACAGATGCGGTGCTGAAAAAAATAGCTGAAAGTTCCAGATTTATACCTGGCAGGAAGAGAGAGAGACAGACTGTGGGCTTGGAATAGGCTTTCTGAAACCTCAAAGCCCACCCCCCAGTGACACACTTCCTTCAATAAGGCCACTCCCCCTAATCCTTTCAAATAGTGTCACTCCTTGGTGACCAAGTATTCAACTCTATGAGTCTATGGGAGTGTTTCTGATTTAAACTAACACAGCAATCAAGTTTTATGAGTCAAAACATTTTAATATACATGAAATACTATTAATTGGATTACTCCCCCTCAGATTAAAAGCTAGAACAAATGTACTGGCTTTTGGGATCCTATTCTCTTGGGATGCACACCTTCCTAGACCAGGATGGAGGGGGGAGGACTTTGGACTTTCCACAGGGCAGGGAACCCTGACTGCTCTTCAGACTTGAGAGGAAGGGGGAGAGGA
>NW_004949155.1:96220-102899 GCF_000317375.1 Microtus ochrogaster
CCTCTGTTTTAGTACACTTTTCTCTTTAAGGTATGAATATGCAGGCCAGAAATATTATTCATTCCTTAAAAACTTAAAAATATTTAAGAAATATGTTTTATATCAAGATGTGTTTAAGAATAAGGTAAAAGCCATATTTTATGAACATTAGCAAGAAACAACTAACTCTATTTTAAGAAGAACTTGTACAACCTAGTCTTCCTTTATGGTTATTTTGTATGCCTGAAGCATTTCACACTTAATGTTATTTTCCTTGTTTCCATATTTTTCACAAACTTTCAACCTCTGTATTCTTAGTAAATGTTGAGTAAAGGCAAAAAAAACATTTTAATATACATGAAATCCTATTAATTGGATTACTCCCCCTCAGATTTATATGTTAAAGTTTTAATCTCAAGTCAACAAAAACTGACCTTCTTTTTAGACGTAACATTGTTGTATATATTTGTTTTAGAGTTTCTATTGCTGTGAAGAGACACCATGACCACGACAATTCTTATAAAGGAAAATATTTAATTGGGAGTGGCTTACAATTTCAGGTTTAGTCCAATTATCATCAGGGCAGGACATGGCAGCATACAGGCAGACATGGTACTGGAGAAGGAGCTGAGGTTTCTATATCTTGATCCACAGGCAGGAAGAAGTAAACTGTGTTCTACACTGGGCATAACCTGATCATAGCAGACCACAATGCCCATACCTGCAATGACATACTTCCTCCAACAAGGTCACACCTACTCAACAAGGCCGCGCCTTCTATCTTTGGGGAATATTTCCTTTCAAACCACCACAATATTGTTACTTAAGAAGTGGTTATGTTGAGGCAAGTTGGACGCTTAATACAATGGGGTTTGTATTTTATATAAAGGAAACATTTGGACATAGACACATATGAACAGTGACAATGAAGTTTGGAAAAGAAGACATAGATGGGATTGATACCTCTGTAAGGCAAAGGATATTAACTATTGTGAACAAACCAGCAGAGGCTAGTATAGAGCTATAAATTGTGTTCTCTCTTACAACCCTCAGAAATTACCAAAACTGTTTTACATCTGGGGTTTGTAACATCAAGTACTGTGAGACAATAAATTTCTGTTGTGTACTTCACTCATAATAGTGGTATTTTAGAATGGCAGTGTTATTTCTAGCAAATGAATACATGATGTCTCAATAATATTTATCTACTATGTACCAACTTCATGTAGCAATTCGTGGAACTCACTACTATTAGCTAATAAATTATTAAGAGAAAGACATAGAATACAAAACGAAAATGCAATGTAGGCAAAAGTCAAGGGGACTCTCTAGGTGTATTAGCCAATTTTCCATTACTGTTGTAACTATCTGAAATAAATCAACTTACTAAGGAAAGGTTTATTTGAGCTTTCAGCTTGGGATGTTTCAGAGCATGAGTGGTGGGCCCTGCTACTTTTGAGCATGGAAAGAAGGAGTATAGAAAGCAGAAGTGTATGGCAAAAGAAACAGCTTACTTCGTGGCAGCTGAAAAGCAGAAGAGGAACTAGGTTCCCACAATTCCGTTTAAAGGTATCCACAAATAACCTCTGGTCTCCTATAAGACCACATATCTTAAAAGTTTCCACTTCCTGTTAATAGTATCAAACTGAGAACCAAGTTTTAAAGCATGGGCTTTTAAGGGAAATACCATACACAGGCTGTATACAGGATAATAGCAAAAGGAGATTTCATAAGTTTAGCAAGCATTGCAGCCAAGTAATCTAGACTAATACTGTGTCATTCCTGAGAAACATAAAGAAGTTATTGTTGTTATCATGTCTTCTAGGCATTCAGAAAAGTCACTCCAGAATTTTTGTAATTTTCTAAGAATGTCAATTTTTTGTCACTGCCTCTATTTGCCATTTTTCTTTCTTTCATTCATTTCCCAAATAGTCAAGAGACTTAAAACAAACAATCAGTGAGCTTATTTGCAGAACAGTAAATAAGACAAGAGATGGGTAATGATGCCTTAATTTTTAGTTAGGTATGGTATGAAGAAGACTTTTTTTCTAAATTCACTTAGTAATCATATCTATGGATATATATGTAGACAACAACCAATGAGTAGCACAGTCTTCATTCCATAAAAATGCCAGAAGGTAAGCCGGGCAGTGGTGGTGCACACCTTTAACCCTAGCATTCGGGAGGCAGAGGCAGGCGGATCTCTGTGAATTCAAGGCCAGCCTGGTCTATAAGAGCTAACTCCAGGACAGGCTCCAAAGCTACAGAGAAACCCTGTCTTGAAAGACAAAAAAAAATGCCATGTTTAGTTAGAGATAGCTGGACTGAGAAATAAGCCAAGGATTGAACAGATGTGGCCCTTATTTGTATGTTGGAGTGCTCTGATGCATTTTGGTTCACTAGTTATCATTGAAGGTCATCTGGGTGACATTCTTCCCATTGTACCATACTATTCCAGACAGAGAAGGAAGAAGCACAGATACTAGAAGAAGTTCAAGTTTTCAGTAGTTCAAACCAACTACTGTTCATGTTTAATAATGAAAATAAATTTCCTTTATTTTCAGAAATGTATTTTGCACATTCAGTGAAGAGATCGCCTAGTGTACTTAGTTGATTGATAGAAGCATTAGTTAAAATAGTATATATAAGCATAAGTAAGTTTTTCATTTCAAAGGAGATCATAATTAGGATAGGCTACATATACATAGATTATTCTATAAGTATTAAAAAGGATATGTTAAAAACCATTTAAATTTTAATGGAGTTTTTAAAGTTAAAAACATAAGCATAGTTATGAGATATAAGTGATGCAAATAATAATACAAAGTGCTACATGTAGCAGATTATTGCAGTTATATCAAAATGTGGACAAAGAAACCACTAAGGAGAGAACTTCTCCAGTGGCTAACAGTAGCACTCCTCTGATGCTTGTGGATTAAACGCAAGGTTTATCTTCTTTTTCAGTTTTCTCTGCATGCTTGCAGATTTTCTATAATGAGCAGGTGTATATTTTATAGCCAAGAAAAAGTTATTGAAAAAATATATGAAAAAAGAGAAGAAACAGAAGATCATGGGAGCTGCCTGACCTTCCTTTCCTATATAATCAAGAAAGCCTGAAGAGAGAATTATTACCAGTAGGTTCCAGGAAATCTCTCTTAGATGCAAATCCCAGACCCAGATGCAAGGTGGGTTTTTTTTTCCAAGAGAAAATACACTTGTTCAAAGAGAAGGTGTTTTTCAAAAGCCAAGGGTGGGAGGAAAGAACTGTTTTCCTTTAGTGGAGCAATACTGCCACCAAAAGAAAAGTTACTGAAGAAACACCCATTGACCATAGAAGTAAAACAAAGGAAGTTAGAAAAAAAGGGAGAAGAGTAGAAAGGAGAGCAAGATGGAGGAAAATAGAAACAAGGAAGAACAATATGTAGGCTCATTGATTTTCTGACTTTGCCACAATCACTCATTAGGGGTTGTAAAGGAATCATCATTACTCACCATGGTAGTCACTTAAAAGAATGGCAACTGATGGTCTGGGATTGAGCTCTTTGGGAACATGAAGTGAGTAGAGTTCCCAGGGTCTGAAAGTTTTGTGTGTGTGTGTGTGTGTGTGTGTGTGTGTGTGTGTGTATGGTGTTTGATGTATGGTATTAATTTTGTTTGATTTTTAAAGCAAAGTTTAGAGTCTTTAGCTTAGTAGGAGAAGTCAATAGCATTGACAGTCAAATTTTCATTTTATTTATTTTTGTTGTTGTTGTTGTTTGTTTTGGTTTTTTTTTTGAAACAGGATTTCTCTGTGTAGCCCTAGCTATCCTGGAACTCACTCTGTAGACCAGGCTGGCCTCAAGCAGAGAGCTGCTTACTTCTGCCTCCTGCATGCTGGGATTAAAGGTGTGTGCCACCACCACCTGTTATAAATTTCAAATCTCTTATAAGTTTATGCAATAGTGACACTTATTACAAACAAATTATATGGGTCAACCACAAGCCACCCAGCTCTATGAGGGCCCAGGTACCAGGACAGTTAGTTACATCTCTGCTCCAGGACACTTGCCCTGAGCAGGCATAGATGAGCATTCTGGTGCCATGAGGCCCGGGTGCCAGGAGGACAAGCTACAACTCTGCCTGAGGACACTTGCCCTGTATGGGCAAAGATCATTGTGATGAGCAAGTATGTGGTGGAGGAATGGGAGGGAGAGAGGCAGGAAGGTTCCTGTGTTGGGGAGAGAGGCAGATCTGAAGAGTTGAGGGCAGTGAGGATCCAGCTGACATGAGTGGCCTGCCTACCACCTAGGGCTATGATGATGTCCAGGCCTAGGCTGCTGCCAAGGGCCATATCTGGGTCCATGGCCCTGACACAGCTGTGATGATCTGCATTGATGCCCATGGCTCCTGTTAACCAAGTGGCCTTATGGATGCCACCACATCTGACCATGTTTTTGCCTGAGGGACATGCCCCCACAGGAGCCATGCTGATCTAAGAGGCCTGTTCTGCCACCCAAGTCTATGGGGGCATCTGGGCCAGAACTGCTGCAGACAGCCATGTCTATGTCCACGGCACTGGCTGGAGCCTGGCTTTGATGTGGGATATCCTTCTGTATATATGTTGCTTTTATTGGTTAATGAATAAAGCTGTTTCGGCTAATGGCTTAGCAGAGTAATGCCAGGCAGGAAATCCCAACAAAGACACATAGAGAGTAGGCATCAAAGAGACACCATGTAGCTGCCAAAGGAGAAAGGTGCAGGAACCTTACAGGTAGGCCACAGCCTCTGTATCTTAAAGGCTATTGGCTGAAGGAGTTCTCACAACAAGGCACTGAGTTGGCTAGTGGTTCCTTTTGCCCCTGAGAGCCCTGCAGAGGCCCAGAGTTTTGGCTGGTACCTGAAGAAACAATTCTTTGCTCCCACCCTTGGCTTTTGAAAAACACTTTCTCTTTTAACAAGTGTTTTTCTCTTGGGGAAAAAAAAAACCCACCTTGCATCTGGGTCTGGGATTTGCATCTAAGGGAGTTGGTGTCTGAGGATCATGCTGCCACCAGGGCCATATAGATCTGAGTGGACCTGGGACCATGGTGACATGTGGACCTGAACTGTGGCCAAGGACCATGTCTGAGTTCATGGTGCTACTACAGGCAGGGTCTGTGTTGATGTCCATGGCTCCTATTACCATTGAAGGCTAGCAGATGTCAGGTGTCTGGGCTGCCACCTGGGGACATGTTGGCACTTGAGTGTCATGCCACCAGTGGGGCCATGACCATCTAGGTGACTCATGCTAGCTAAAGCCATAATGGCATTCAAGCCCAGGCTGCTGCCAGGTACCATGTCTGGGTCCTACTGCAACCTGGATCTGTGTTGATCTCTATGGCCCATGTTGTCACTAAGGGCCATGCAGATATCCAGGGTCTGGGCCACCACCTAGGGCCAAGTTACAGTCCAAGGGCTGTGCTGCTGCTGCTGCTGCTGCTGCTGCTGCTGCTGCTGCTGCTGCTGCTGCTGCTGCTGCTGCTGCTGCTGCTGGAGCCATACAGACCTGAGGCACCTTGTGCTGCCACCTAGGGCCATGGTGTCATCTGGGCCTGGGCTGCTGCCAAGGGCCCTGTCTGGTTCTGTGGCCCTGCCACAGATGTCTGTGACTCCTGTTACCACCAAAGACAGTGATGGTAGGGCTGCAGAGTTAATCCCACCCCTCACTAGCTGCAGCACTAGGGAGAAATGCCTCTGCCCCTTACCAACCACAGCACTCAGGAGGGTGGGCCCTGCACCTCAGCTGGGCAGCATAACAGAGCTGACCCCACTGGTGGGGGTACATGTGAGAAGGTGTGACAGTGGGAGAACAAGCCCCGCACTGTCTGTCTGTCATGCAGGGGTGTAGATGAGGGAGAGATGCCCCCTTGTCCCTCACAGGTGAAAAAGCTGGTTCCCGGGTCACGAGAGTGGGAGAGCTGACCCTGCCCCTTACCAGCTGCAGCATTAGAGAGAGTGGGCCTTGTGCCTTGTCTGGGCAGCGCAATAGAGTTGAACCTGTTGACCAGGGCGTGGGTGATTGCGGGAGAGCTGGCTCCACTACTCATCTGCCATATGATAGAGTGGGGGAGGGAGGAATGTCCTCTCCCATCCCCCACCCCTCACTGCCTGTGGCAGGTGGGAGGCAGAGCTGGCCCTGAGGTCACGAGAGTGGGAGAGCTGGCCCTGTCCCTCACTGGCTGCAGCACACAGGAGAGTAGACCCTGCACCTCATGGGAGCAGCACACTAGAGCTGACCCTGTTGGCAGGGGTGCAGGTGAGCCAGCCCTGGGGGCATGAAAGCATGAAAGTTGACCCCATTCATCCTTGTCCACATGTGGTAGAATGGATGAGGGAAAGTTGCCCTCCTCCCTCCCCCTCCCCTTGACAAACCTGTGGCAGATGGGAGAACCGCTCTGCATGGCACCAACCGCAGCACTTGGGAGAGTGGGCACTGCACCTCACCTGGGCCAAACAGTAGACCTGGCCCTGGTGGTGTGGATGCAGGTGAGCCATGCCCGAGGACATGAGAGCAGGAGAACTGGCCCTACTCTTTGCTGCCTGATGCAGTGGATGAGCTAGCCAGGGCAGGGCTGGAGAGCTTGCCCGGGTGGTGATGATGAGGGAAGGCTGGCAGGCTGACCAAGCCAGCTACCACCCAGGCCCAGAACCAGGGTTATAAGTTCGCCCACTGCAACATCCA
>NW_004949155.1:104128-129824 GCF_000317375.1 Microtus ochrogaster
GAAAGGGAAAACAGGACAGCCTATCACAGAGGAGCTCTTAAGTGGCAAAGGAAGGTTGCTAGGAGATGGGGAAGAAATGCCGAAACTTTGTACAGAATCCAGCAATCAGGTAGATCAGTTTTCAGATCCTGTATCCCCACACAGATCTCTCTCCCCTACATCCATCCCTTCTTTATTTAACAACGAATGTCAATTGAGCTGGCCAAGGGCTAGAGAGATAGTTCATCAATCAAGAGCACTTGCTGCACTTCCAAAGGACCAGAGTTTTGTTCCCAGAATACATTCCATGTCTCTCACAATAGCCAAAATCTTTAGTTCCAGGTTAACTGATGCCCTCTGGTCTCTGTAAAAACTGGCATGAACATGGACATTCACATAAACATATAAAATAAAAAGAATAAGTTTTAACACTTGGTAAATGTTAAATAGATAATAAATTTAAATTTTAGTAGGTCAGGTCAGTTCTGTTCTGTTCTTCCCCTTTACTGCATGTTTTTCTCTGTACTCTTTCCTTTCATGTTTTCCTCTCCCATAGAACACAGGTTTGCAAGGTCTCTGTGATTCAGCCTCCTAAGAGATGAAACTGTTCGGTGTTATGGAATATAGAGCATATCTTTATCTCTCTCCCTTTAATCTACATTAGCCCAAACACCCTAGTCCCTCTTATGTTTACACTCTCCTCCTCTACCTTCTATGTATCAATCCAGTACTGGGAAATATTTTCTCTTCCTTTTCTTTCTTTTTCTTTCCATGCATACACACAGTAACCAATATATTCATATGGAACTATCACTGTTTCTATATGCGCTAAAATGATTAGTGCTTGAGGAGTGATTATTTTGTATTTAGGCATTACGCTATTTCCAGAGTGGGACTACCCCTGCATAATGACTGCTGTTATAGGCAACATTCTACTTTTTCAGAAAAGTGGGAAGGGAGCCTGAAGCTCTGAACACCAATCCCACAGAGGAAAACTGTACTTCAATCCTACTACAACTAAGGCCATCCTAAACATTGTAAACAAATCTAAAGAACAAATTTGATTTAAATAAAATGAGATTCTACACATGCTCTAACTCCAGATGTACATGTCTCAATGAAAAAAAACACAAGTACAGTGAAGAAAAAAAAAACAAGACAAAACATATCTCCTCCCAAAATGTGCCATTCCACAGTAATGGCCCAAATGGTATCAAATTAAGTGAAATTACAAAGAATTAAAAAGAATGATAACAAATCTGCTAAAAATAAAAGAGGACATAGGTTTCTGGATGAAATTTAAAAGAACAAAAACATCTGAATGAAAAAAGATTTCAATACAACATGTGAAAATGTAATTCAGTCTGCACACCAGAAGAGGGCACCAGCTCTCATTATTGATGGTTGTGAGCCACCATGTGGTTGCTGGGAATTGAACTCAGGTCCTCTGGAAGAGCAGCCAGTGCTCTTAACCTCTGAGCCATCTCTCCAGCCCCCGTGAAAATGTAATTCAATAAAGAGATATTATTAAGAAATCCTCAGAATGAATCGTGGGGGGAGAGAATACAAGGACTTGAAGACAAGATAAATTAATTGGAACAAAGATAGATAAGAAACACATTAATGAAACATGTAAAATCTTTGGGACACCATGAAAATACAAAAATCTATAAGTTGTATGCATCAAAGAATTCCACATTAATAGAAAATATTTTAGCCATATAGTAACAAAAATTTCAAATCTATTAAAAGAGGTGCTCATCCAAATATGAGAGGCATATAGAACACAAAAGTATAAGACAAAAAAGAGCTCCCCACATTTACTGCACTTAAAGGGCTAAATATACAAAAACAGAAAGCTGCAAGAGAGAATCACTAAGTCACATATAAAGCCAGGCCCATCACACCAAAAGTTGATTTCTAAAAAAACTTGAAATGCCACAGCTGCCAACCAGGCTACTATACCACAGCAAAACCCTGTCATAGTTGAAGGGAAAAAAATCCATGATAAAAGTAGTCTAAAATACTTCATTACTACAAAGGAAGCTGAGTTCAGTCCCCATAAACTGTAGTGGAAGAGGAGGATTGACTCCTCTGTGGCTATCAAAATGAAATGGCAAAACCCTGTAATGGTTTGAATGAGAATGCCCCTCCCCAGACTCCTGTATGTGAACACTTGTTTGTCATTTGGTGGCATTGTTTAGGAGGTTTAGATGCTGCAGCCTTGCTGGTACATAAATGGAGGTGGGCTTTGGTATGAAAAGCCTCATGGCACTTGCAGGTCACTCTTTCTATTTTGTACTTGCAATAAAAAAATATGAGCTCTCAGTATCCTGTTCCTACCACCATGCCTGCCATTTCTTCTCATACTTTCTGACCATGACTGGCTCTTATCCTTCTGGAACTGTAAACGAAAAGAAACTGTTCTATAAGTTGTTTGTGGTCGTGGTGCTTATCCAATGACAGAAAAGTAACTAATACAGACCCTCTTACCAAGCTCAGAATACTGAAGGGGCTTTCTGCTTCTGGAAAGCAAACACCCAAGGGAGTATTTCTCAGAATTAACACACAGAAGCTGACACAACTGTGATCCAATGGGAAGTCGGTCCACCTTCAGGTTGGAGTAGAACTTGGCAGTGTTGACTATTGGGGTACTGGCTCTGATTGAGGGAGTTGTGATTCTTGTACCATGGTCCTAGAGAGCTACTGAGAGCCAAGCAATGTGTGTTGGGATTAGTGTACCTACCTGTAAGGCGGCCCTGATAAGCAATTGGATAAAGCTGTGAGGGTAACCCCTAAATTGCATTAGAGACCCCAGGATACTGGAGGAGCCAGAACCATGTGAGTTCCACTGAATAAAGTTGCATACACCGTGAGGGTCTTCCCTAAAAGAGCTGCATGAGCTGTAGGCAGCAGAGATGGAGAGACAGAGCTACCTAAGCTCTTTGGAGCTAAGAAGATTCTACTGAGTCTCAGATGCTGGATATGGAGTTGCAGAATTTGGTGTTTTTCCTGCTATGTTTTGGTTTTGCTTTGATCAGATCTTTCTTTGCTATTCAACTCCATTCCTCCCATTTTGAATAGAAATGTTTACTCTGTGTCATTGTACACTGAAAGCATGTACTTTTTTTTGCCCAGGGTCACAGCTAAGAGATTGCCTTGAGTCTCAGAGGAGACTTTGGTCTTTGAACAGTGCTGAAAGTATCAAAGACTATGGGGACTTTTGAAGTTTGGGCTGAAGGCATTTCGAATCAGCAGAAGGCCATGAGCCTATGGAGGCAGGAAGTAAATGTTGTGGTGAATGTGAAAAGTTTCTCATAGTCTCTCGTTTGGATACTTTGTACCCAGATGAGAAAACTGCTTGAGAAGGTTGTAGAGCCGTTAGGAGGTGGAGCCTCACTAGAGGAGGTGAGTACATGGTTTGAGACTAGTGAGCCTAGCCCCACTCCTTGTTCACTTTTTGCTTCCTGAGTGTGGCAACAATATAACCAACCACCTTCCTGCTTCTGCTACCATGTCTTTCCTGCCTGATTTCATTTCTTCACAACTAGGATGGACTATAACCCAAGAAAGTAACTAAGATGGTAACAAACCACATTCTGAATCAATTTGAGGCCCATTCCACAGTACGGAATTCATATCTGGTATGTCAAAAGGCCAGGCTGGGGAAGTTATAGTTCCTAGTGGGATAGTAACTGCAGTTGTTCTTATTATTGAACATAATGTGACCTTTCATCTTGCTTCCTCAATGATTACATTTATGTCCACAGATTAGTGTGGCTGTCAACCTATGTTAGAGAAACTTCTTTTTGCACCTAGAACAGCAACTGCATAAACATGTAACTGGTCAAAGTTACGAGAATGAATAACTATTGAATGCCCAGCCAGAAATAGGACATCTGTGATACCCCCTCCAAGGCTCAGGGAACATGGCAGAGGGGAGGTGGGAGAAATGAAAGAGCTGGAGGAACGAGTGGAATGTTATGGAACACTGCCCTCTGGCCTTGACACAGTTATTGCATCCTTGAGTTCACAGCAGCTGTGATGAGCCAGCTGGGACTTGCACCTGATTGATCTGCTCCATCAATATTCCACCAAAAATGGAGCAAATGAGGCCCCAACCCTCCCCCAAGGCAGTTAATGGTTGGTGGGAAAGGGAGAGTCATTTTCCTCAGTGTAATCACTGGTAAGTTGCCCACACTTTTGTAAAGTACTCCACACCTATGAACCTGTAAGCAAGCCTAATGAAACTAATGGGAATCATTGAAAAAGGTTAATAGGGGGTTAGTCGGAAAGAAGGGGATCGGTGTGAGTGAGAAGGGGATAGACAATGTAATTAGGGTGGCGAACATGATTAAGATACATGTATGAAAATGTCATACTGTAACCCGCTATTACACTTAATTAATATATGCTAGATAACAAAAAAAAACAAATATGTATATTTGTATAGCTAAGGCTTGTGGAAAGGTTTGTTCTATTAAATAATATGAAGTCACAAAATTTAATAACAATGACTGATATTTGACAACATGAAATCATAAAACATAGTAATGATAATATAAGATAGAAGAAATATAAGATAGATAAAATAAATAGAACAAGATAGAATAAAAAGATTGAGGTATTTATTAATTCCAAAACAACAAAGTGGATGAAAACACTTGCTAATTCATTAAAACTGGTGAAAGTAGTTGTATTAGTCAAGTTCCACTAAGCTATACTAAAATATAAAAAAATCAATAATTTATCTGTAACATTCATTTCTTGTTCAGATCACACATACCTGTTAGATCAACTGTGGCTCTGCTATCACCCTAACTCTAAACTCTAGGCTGAAAAAGCATATGATAGCTAAGACGTTACTGATCTCATGGCAGAAGAAAGTTGAATCAGACAAACATTAAGCATTTATCCTAAGTAGGTTATGTCACAATGCTTGAGACACTCTATGATGGTGAATGGCATATTTTGGCCTGCCTATGTAACAGGAAATTGGTTATTAGGGTGGATTATCTCTAATGTGCTCCTGGAATTCAGGCTGAAAAGCCAATCAATGGCAGATTTAGGGAAAAAAATCTGAGCTTGGGTTGCCCTCTAGTGCCAAAATAGTAAGAACACACCATAACAGACAGGAAACCGAACGGTAGAATCTAGTGCTAAAATGGCAGAAATATCTTAGAGAAATCAAGCAGCCTGTTAGAATTTAAGGGAAGACAGGCACATGCAAAGGCAGATGGTAAAATATAACCCTTCAGTGTGCAGGAGACATTGAACACCAACGAATGTCAAGGCTTTTCAGGGAGTCAGGAGGGATGGATACCTTGCTCAGCCTAGATACAGGGAGAAGGGTTTGATCCTGCCTCAAGTGATATGACAGACTTTGTTGACACCCCATGTGAGGCCTCACCCTCTCTGAGGACTGGAAGGGGATGGGGTAGGGGGAGCGGGAGGAGGGGAAAGAGAGGGAACTGAGATTTGTAAATAAAAGAAAAAAGTATCACTAAAATAACTCCTAATGATATTCTGCTGTACTCATAGACCAGTGCCTTATCATCAGAGAGGCTTCCTCAGGCAGTAGACAGGAACAGATGCAGAGACCCACAGCCAGACATTACATGGAGGGAGAGAGTCTAAATGGGAGGTCTCCATCAAATTCCTCCCTTCAGGAAATCCTGTGGAACTTGTAAGACCTAGAGCAAATGGAAGACACCAGGAAGACAAAGCCCTCTGAATCAACCAAGCAAGGCATATACAAGCTTACAAAAACTGATGTAGTGAGCACAGGGCCTACATGGGCCTACATATACTCTGCATATATATTAAAAGTATTAGCTTACTATGTTTACAATACTACTGATTGTGAGAACAAGGCAGTCTCTGACTCTTGTACCTGCTCTTGGGATTCCTTTCCTCTGGTTGGGTTGCCATGTCCAACTTTAATACGATAGTTTTTCTTTCATCTTATATTTTATTTTGCTATATTTTGCTGTTATCTATTATAAACCTGTTCTTTTCTAATGGGAGACATAAAAGGAGTGAGTTCAGAGAGGAGGAGAGGTGAGGAGAAACTGGGAGAAGTAGAGGGGGAAACTATAATCAGGATATATTGTACAAGAAAAGAATCTATTTTCAGTATAAGAAAAAAATTAAGAGCAGGAAAATAATAGCAAAAATAGTGAAAGATTACTCAAAGCCACAAGAGAAAAGAAACAACAGATAATGATATCTAATTCATACAACAACATGTTTCTTGGCAGATACTGCACAGGTCAGTAGAGAGTGGCATAAGAGTTGAAGAAAGAAATACCCTGCCAATTGAGAAAGCTGTGTCCAGGGAAGCCTTTTTTCAAAGAAGTGAAAGGGTGACAAAGATTTTTTTTTCAGGCCAACGAAAACGGAGAGAGCAAATCTCCACCATACCTGTTCTACAAGAAATGCTAAAAGAAATTCTTCAAACTGAAGCCATGCCTGGAATGGTGGCACACACTTCAAATTCCAGTCCTGGGCCGGTAGAAGTAATAGGGTAAGGAGTTCAAGATCAGCCTCTCTTACATAGCAAGTAGGAAGGTCAGTCTGGGCTATGTGAGACTTTCTCAAAAAACAAACAACAAAGGATCATTAACAAAAAAAAAAGAGAATGCAACATTAAAAATAAAAAATGGAGGTAAGGAAGTTACTGGTAAGAATAATTATACAAAAAGAATCCAGGGTACTCTAAGGTTGTAATTGTGGTATGTAAAGAATAATTATGAAAACCAATTAAAATAAGCATATTAATATATTAAGCAATAAGCAATGCAGAAAGATATTTGTTTTCATTCCTACTATATGTTATTCATATCCTAGTTTTCCTTCTGAAAAACAAATCATCTGACACATTATTGGCTTCAGATTATAAACTTATTTGGTTTGCTATATGTTCATAGAAAGAAAAGCTGTAATCTAAACAATTTGGGGGTTTTGCCTTCTTTGGTAATTAAATTTTCTCTGAAGTATCTGTCAACTGTTACTATTTTATTAAACAAACAATAATTTCTTAACATGAGTACATTATCTGCAGAAATAGCAAAAATGCTGCTAATTTGACTCTATCTCCTGGCTCATTTAGAAATAAAACAAATTCTTTTTGTATTGCTTATTGCTTATGCCATTCAGAGCTAAGCACTCCAGTTTCTCATTCTCTGCATCTTGAACAGTTGTGCATCTGTGTTAATTCACATCTACCTCCTAAAGAAGCTTCGCTGGTGAGAATTGAGAAATGATGGTGAATTAGAGTAAAATACATTACATGCATATATGAATATTAAAGCTTTACCTTTTAAAAAGAGGGCATGATGTTGGGGGATGGAACTGGAGACACCAAGAAGAATGAGACGGAGGTGTAGCGAATGAATATTGCCAAAATTCATTGTACCAATATATGAAACCTTCAAAACATAAAAATGTTTTTTAAAAATAAATTTAAAACATGGTACCATAGTCACTTTTAATACCAGCACTTGGGAGAAGGAAGACGGCAAATCTCAGTGAGTTTAAGTCCATCCTGATCTCCAGAATGAGTTCCAGGGCAACCAGGGCTATGCAGAGAAACCATATTTTGAAAAACAATGACAAAAACAAAACAAAACAAAACAAAAATGTGGTACCATAATACAACAACAGTTATTGCTCCCACAGCAGGGGACATCTATATCACAGTGCTGTTTGGAGAAATGAGTTAAGTGGATCACAAATCATTAGATCTTTGGTATACCTAATTCCATTACATAAGGAGCAGCATTTTGAATTACAAACAAAGATATAGTAATAATTTTTTAGATAAAAACAGTTTCTTTATAAAGAGATATAAATTTCTGTCTGGAATTTTGATGATTCAGAGAATGGGACTGAGTCATGCAATACAGGTTCCTTTGTCAACATACTAATTTGCATAGAAGTTTGAATTTAAGTGAGAATCAGTCCTCTATTGCCAATGCCTGGTCCAAAAAGGAAATAAAGAGAAAAATAACCTACCAGGTTTTCATGAATTTTCTATATCCCAGGTCTACAAGGAGTTTCTTGTCACTGCTGAACTTCTAATTCCAGCACCTAATAAACTTTGTCAAGAAAATTTGCATTCCTTGAAAGTATAACCAACTATATTCAAAATAATTCTTTTATAAAGAATTGTATTGATGTAGGACTCCCCACTGTATGCTGTGAATACCATTGGTGAATAAAGAAACTGGCTTGGCCTGATAGGGTAAAACAAAGGTAGGCAGGGAAAACTAAACTGAATGCTGGGAGAAAGAAAGGCAGAGAAGAGTGAAGCCACGGAGCCACCACTGGAGACATACATGCTGAAACTTGGCTGGTAGGCCACGACCTCATGGTGATGCACTGATTAATAGAAATAGGTAAAATTAAGATGTAAGAGTTAGCCAATAAGAAGCTATAGCTAATGGGCCAAACAGTGATTTAATTAATACAGTTTCTGTGTGGTTATTTCGGGGCTGAGCAGCCAGGAACCAACAAGCAGTCTCCTTACAACAGTGTATAGCTTAATTTACTTCAGGGTCACATCATGGAGACATGGAATAGGACCTTCCTTTGTCTTTCCTGCCACAGGAACATCAATTCACACAGGAAAATACTTTCACAAGACATGGGACATATAGGGAGAAAGTAGAGCATAGAAATGATGAAGGAAGGACAATTTCAAGTCATGTGTATTCCCTCTATTCAACCCCAGGCAGTATGCCCTAGATAGATACCTTCTAAGTGGGGGAGAGAAAGTGAGAACTGGATATTACGTCAAACTCCAGATCAAAACTGATGTGGCGCCTCACATAAGACCAACACTGGCAGATTGATTTTGAAAACAGCAATTGTTTAATTTTGAGAGGTAGAAACAGTCTCAACAGAAATCATCTTTCTTCATACTTGTTATTTGATCACTTTTTGGCTGATACAAGAGTTAAAGTGTTTCTGGGAAACTTCTTGAAAACTATCACACTGGAAGTCTCACCTTTAGCTTCCCATTTTCATCACGGAAGGTACTACGCAGACTTCTGCAACACCATCATAGCAATATCTGTTCTTTAAAACTGTGTCTATTATCTGTATGCCAGAGATCTTCCTCAGGCCTAGCCGTAAGCACAGTAGTGTCAGGCTAAATGACAGAGATGAGCCTGGCTTCAACTTACCAAGGCTTCTTCCTGAACATCCACACCAACGAACAGACGTTGTATCATGCATTTTCAGAACCAGTTTCATTTTCTTATCAGTATAATTTGTTATCTTGCAGGTAATTTGAAAAGGTTCTTCATGGGTTACAGTATCTGGAATTTTCTCCAAAGACAGCTTCAGTTCTCCAGAACTGCAAGCTTCTCTTTCAAGTGGGACTGTGTGTAGCATTGCGGTTTCGCCACGTTCCCATTTCCACACGATTTCTAACTTTCCCATTTCTGTTAGTCCACTAAGCTTTCTCGCTTTCTCTAAATATTCCTTCTTGACCCGCAGGTGCTATAAGTAATGGAGTCCTTGTGTTGCCTGCAAAACTGTTCTGGTTCCAAATGTACACTCATCTTCTCCGTCCAGGTTGAGAGTATTTAGTGCTTCTTCGGTGTACATTTCAGGTAGCTCCAAGGAAACTTTTCGTATAAACACTGTTGAAGGCGAAATGTTTTGAATCTGAACTTCAAGAAAGAAGTCATCCTTGTCTGAGTTGTAAAACTTGGTGTTGACTTTCAGTGGTCTCGAAGGAGAAAATATACACAATTTCCTTAAAAACATATCTGCAGGCTGAGTTGAAAAGACATTGAACTCTTCCAGTGTCCATTATTTTATCATGAGTGACATCATCAATACAGTGCTCTACCACTATAGCCATGGAGACCAAAACATGTAAAGGCAGAGCTCTTGTATAAAATCCAATTATTTCAGTGTCATTTTATTATGACTTAATTGCCATCACTGGAAATCCTCGTGTAACTGTTATTTTCCCTCTTTCTTAGAAATGTGGCTCTGGGAATTTAAAATGATGTCAATCTTCCCTTCAAACATTTACATTTCTGGTACAGGGCTACTTCTTAACAATATGGTTGCCCAAGCAAGACCTGCATAATGACAGCACTGACATGCCAGTGCAGATAGAGGAAGTTTCACAAGGCCCCAACCCCTAGATTTATAAGAAATCAGTGGCTGCTGAGAAAGGAAGAAACAGTTTTCTCTATGGAAGAGCCACTTGATAGGTTATCTAATCCCAAGCAGTCAGTCATAAGCAGGCATACATACAAGTAACACTAAGTGAACTCAGTAGTGTGTGTGTGTGTGCATGTGTGTGTTTGTGAGTGCGAGTGTGTGGTTAATGTAATGTGCATAACAATAATTATGGAAGGAGTGGAAAGCCATAGGAGGAGTTGGAGGTAGGGAAGAAGAGGTGGAAATGATATAAAGGCAGTAGTCATTCATTAAATTCTCAAAAAGTAAGAAACTAAATTTTCAAAAGTCATGAGTACTAGAAAAGGTATTGTCTCAATGCTAGCCTGTAGAGCATAAAGTAGACAAAGAGAGAGATAAGGGAGTCAGGAAAACAGTGAGTAGTGGGCAAAGACACTATAAATGAGCAGTGATAATGGACTCAGAATATGTCATAGATAATTTGGAAAGTAGAATAATGACAAAAAATTGTTGGGTTTGATTTCAATATTTTTCAGGTTCTTCGGGATAATGGGAAAATTAAAATGGTACCTTAGAATTGTATAGCTGAGGTAGATAGCAACTATTAGATCAGATAAGTTGACTGGAGGGAATGTTATTTCATTTTTAAAAGACAAATATACATCTGCTTTTAAAATAGTGCATAGCAAACAAAAAACAGAATGAATTGAGGATGAAACAACTATAGAAAAACAAGAGATATCTGGAAAAATTATCTACCAAAATTGAAATCACATATTATGTTGTCTTATTCAAAAAGTGTATCGGGGCTGCTGCCATGGCTCAGTGGATAAAAGGCCCTTACTGGCAAGTCTGAAAAACTGCAGTTAATGCCTAAGACCCACATGGTGCAGGGAGAATATCGGTTCCCGCAGGTTGCCCTCTGACCTCCACACACCTGCTGTGGCATGAACACACACTTATACACAAACCAATAACCAAAACTAATTTTTAAACTATCCTTAAACGAGTATTGAAACAGGACCTTGCATTTACTAGGCAAGTGATTGACTGCTGGGCCAAATCAAGCCAATGAGCCCCGAAAGTGCTTTTTTTAAAATGCAGAAACGTAGTGGTGGTGGCACACACCTGTAGTTGCAGCACCTCAGAAGCAGAGACAGGAAGGGTGTCGCAAATTAGAGGCTAGCCTGGTATGTTTAGTGAGTCCAGGACATATAGGGCTACAAAGTAAGATCTTGTCTCAAAAACCTTAAAATAGTGAGCATGTGTCATGTGAACGCAAAAGGGGGGACTGTGTGCAGGAGGGAAGGAAGGTGGCTAGAATAGGAGGCGGAGGGCACAAGAAAGGGCAGTGGAGGAGGGAACAAGTTACATCCAAGTATGATGACACATATGTATGAAAACGCTATAATGAGACAAATTATTTTGTATGCTAGCCTAATTTTTTGGAGACTGTTTTATATGCACAAGTATTTTGCCTGTGTGTTTCCCACATGCATGTCTGGGGAACACAGAGGCCAGAACAGGGGACTGGATCTCCTGGAGCTGTAGTTACAGGTTGTTGTTAATTGTCACGTGGGTGCTGGGAACCAAATCTGGGTCCTGTACAAGAGCAGGGAGGGCTCTCAATGTCTGAGTCATTTCTCCAGGCCCATTAACATGAAGGTTTCAAAGTTGAAAAACAATATGAGCAGAGTGATGGCTCACTAGGTAAAGAAAGGGACTTGGCAATCTGAGTTGCATCTGTGGTATCTGTATGTTGGAAGGGAGAACTAAAACTAGAAACTTTTCTCTGATAGCCACATGGGCACTATGGCATATAAGCTCCCATGCCCACATAAATACAAACACACATACAGAAAACTAAATGAAAAGGTAACAAAATGCAAACATTAATAGCAATAATAAATACATACATAAATTAACATGGGAACAATTCTGGAATGTGCCCTGTGTACGTTATTGACTGTCATCTATAAAAATTCATGCTTGAGAACTATGTGCTAGATTATTTAAAAGTCACAAAAATCTTATAATTCTAATCATTTTGGATGCATTCATTCAGACTATGTAGCCCATGGTCTGCAGGTCTGACACTTTGGCATGTATAATAATTAAAAATTTTCCATTACAGAAGAAATCTTGTCATTTACAGAAAAATGTATACAATTGAGATAATTACATTAACTGAATTAAAGCAGTCTCAGAAAGACAAATATTGCATATTTTCTCACTCTTGTTCCTCAGTTTTGTATGGGTACATAAAATGAGGACATGAAAGAAGAAATGAAGCTGTCTAAGGAACAAAAAGTCTACTAAGAGGGGTAAGAGGTGAGAAAGGGAGAACAGGAGAGTTTGCGAGCAATATGCTTAACATACAAGCTACATTTGTACAAAATCTTAAATAAATAAATTTATAAAAAAATGAGACAAAGTTAATGAGACAGTATTTTCCCTTTGGATACCCAAGTGAAATAGTGCTAGCTGTTAACAAGATATATATTTTCTACATTCTTCTGTCAATGTTGCCAAAAGAGCATCTGGTTGTACATATGCGGATGCACTTAAGTTCTACTGTTCGGTTGGTCACTTGCTTTATATTTGTGCGTATAAACAAGCCACGTTTATTATTATAGTTTATAATATGGCTTTCACATTGACCAGTGTAAATCATGCAGTTTCTTCGTTTTCAATTCAGTGCACCTGTTTACTCTCAGATCTTTAAATTTCCATGAGAACTTTTCAAAAACCATGTTAAATTTCCACAAAAATCACCTTCTGAATGACTAATTTGCAATAAGCTAAATCTGTATTCTGAATTTTTTATATGATGTATCACTCCACTTTTGTTGTGTTGTTTTTAATTTCTCCAGGACAGGCTACATGCTCAGGAACAGTCACTCAACACGTTAAACACCATGTTTATTACATGATGCTATGGAGCAAGGGGTAGCTACCCTTGTAGACTGTGTGTCTCCCATTTAAGATTTACCTTAAGGGGGTGAAATGAATGTGGTTCAGTAATTGTGTGTGTGTGTGTGTGAAGAGTGGGGGTGGGCCTGGAAGGATTGAAGGAGAGAAAAAAATATGGTCAAAATATATTGCATGAAATTCTCAAAGAATAATTTAGAAAACTTCAAAACTTAGAGTTTGATGGGCTACAAAAAGATTCAGAAGTTAAGAGCTCTTGCTTCTCTTGCAGAGAACTCGTTTGGCTCCCAGGATTCACATTCAGTGGCTCACAGTCACCTGTAACTCCAGTTCCAGGGGATCTGACACCCTCTTCTGGTACCTGAAGACGCCCACATGCACGTACACAGCCACACCCCCCTCCCCACCCCCCCCACAGACACACAAACTTTTTAAAATATCTTTTTGAAAAGTATAGTTTTCAGAAGATCTTACATATATTATTATTTAACATTAAATATAATATAAAAATAATATACATATTAAAATATATGCATTTTGTTTATAATATGTAAACACTATGTTTATATTACTGTATTTATATGTTGTATATTCCTCATAATGTATATTTATAATTGTTAAATATTTATAGTTGCATCTTTTTAAATTGACTTCCTGAGGAATAGCATTCTTTGTTGCTTTGACCTTTTTTGATTTCAGATCTATTTAATTTTGATACGTCATCACACTCTCTTGGTCTACAAAGGTTTGTTTTTGTTTTGTTTTGTTTTTGATTTGCTCAGATATCCACTGCACTTTTGTAGAAGGGATCACTTTCATGTGACAAATGGTTTTAGTTTTAGTTTAGTCTTGTTTGTTTTATAATTCTTTGAGTTTGACTTTTGATGATGCAATTCTAATTCAGTGCCATAATCTTTCTGAGTTTCAAATATTTGGAAACCTTTAGTTCTCATAGTGAGTGTCTATTTCTGTTCCCAAATTTGGGAATATTTCAGCCATTCTTTCTATTAATAACCTTCCTTCCCCATGTCTTTTTCCTTTTACAATGTATCAGTCAATTTTCTGTTGCTATAAACAAATGCCTTAGGCTGGGTACTTTATAGATAAGAACAGATCTATTTAGGTTATAGTTTGTGAAGATGAATATCCAAGATCAGTTATTCTCGTGTGTTCAGCTTCTGTCAAGGGCCTGCTTTTATGTTTCATAAAGGAATGGACAGGATGATGGCAGCATCATGCGTGAAGGGGTATTGTAAAAAGACAGAAAGCCAGAGAGATTCAGATGTCAGGCTCAATATTATAGAGGAACATGATCTTGAAGAAACTAACTCATGCTGTGAGACCAGCATTAATATTTTTCAAAATCAATATTTTTAGCGACTTAATCACACTTCATTAGATTATAGGGTTCAAAAGAATATTTATAATTATCTGGATAAGATATTAATATACTCTGCTCTTTTTCAGTTACTTATGTGCAGGGGGTCAGATTTTCTTCCGATTCTTCAATTTAAGGAATTAATCACAACAGGATGAATACAGAATCAATTATGAGAATTAGCTAATAAAGAAAATTATAAGAACGCAAGTGTAATTTGTCTCACCATCTAAAATGAGGTGGTGGAGGTAAGCAGGCTTGTAATCCTAGCCATTCCAGAAATGGAAGCTGGAGGGTCAGAACTTCAAGCTCACCCTTTGCCCCAGCCAGCACCAGGGCTACCTGGGCTACGTTAGACACTGTTTGAAAACAACAGAAGAAATGTGGCATCAAATAAATATTTCTTTGACTGAATATATGTATTATTTACGTTATGTATTATATATAATCTATTTATTATCCTTTTAGTATTCACTTCATTAATTTCTCCTTTAATCTATCTTATTTTTTGCTCTCTGCTAGATTTTAGTTTGTCTTATTCATGTTTCCTAGAACTTTAATATTCATCATTCAGCTTATTTATTTGAAATATTCCAAATTATTTTTAATCTAAGTGCTTAAAGATATTAGCTTTCCTATTATAACTACCTTACTTGCATCCCCAAAGTTCTGGTTATCTGTGTCATCATTTACATTTGAGTCTAACAATATTTTAATTTCCTCTTTGATGCTTAAAATATTTATTTTTTTAAATTGTGTGTATATGTGTGTATATATACATACACATATATGTATATATGTATATGTATTTGTGCATGTATTTATGTGTGCATACACACATATATATATGTATGTATACACACACACACACACACACACACACACATATATATATATATATATTTGTGTGTGTATATCTGTGTGTACACACACACATATATATATATGTATATACACACACACACACACACACACACACACACACACACACACACACATATATATATATATATATATATATATATATATATATATGAGAGTGTAGGTGTCTGCAGAGCTAGAGAATAGGATACCCCAGAAGCTGAAGTTATGGGCAGTTAGGAGACATCTATAGCCTTCAGAGGACTAGAATTTAGTTTCAAAAACCTATTGGATGGCTCAAACTACCTGTATCTCCAGCTCCCGGGAAACCAACTTCCTCTTCTGCCTTCCACAAGCACCTGCACTCATGTATATGTATATACTGTCCTTGGATAGATATAAATTTAAAAGACATCACAGGAGGTGGCACATACCTTTAATCACAAGACTCAGGAGGCAGAGGCAGACAGATCTCTGTGAGTTCGAGGCATGCTTGTCTACAAGAGCTAATTCCAGGACACTTAGGGCTATTACACAGAGAAAGATAAACAAAAAAATTAAAATATTTTTACTCTCCAAGTATTGTGCTTTTTTTTAGGGTTCTTCTTGCTGTAGATTTCTAGTTTTATTCTACTACAATGTAATAATACATAAAAAGTATTTTGGTTCTTTAGTTGAGAGTTGCTTTTTGTCATATAAAGTACACCATTTTAAAGATGTTCTAAGTTCCTTGCTCGTGCTCCCCCTCCTTCTGCTCCTGATTTGGACCTTGAGCTGGAGCACGAGCAAGGAACTCAGGACCGCGAGGGGTACACCCACACACTGAGACAATGGGGATGATCTTTCGGGAATTCACCAAGACCAGCTAGCCTGGGTCTGAAAAAGCATGGGATAAAACCGGACTTACATAGCGGACAATGAGGACTACTGAGAACTCAAGAACAATGGCAATGGGTTTTGATCCTACTGCACATACTGGCTTTGGGGGAGCCTAGGCAGTTTGGATGCTCAACTTACTAAACCTGGATGGAGGTGGGCGGTCCTTGGACTTCCCACAGGTCAGGGAACCCTGATTGCTCTTCAAGCTGATGAGGGAGAGGGACTTGATCGGGGGAGGGGGAGGGAAATGGGAGGCGGTGGCGGGGAGGAGGCAGAAATCCTTAATAAATAAATAAATTTAAAAAAAATAAAGATGTTCTATGCCACTGAGATAAATATGTACTCTATAGCATTGGATGCAATAGTCTTAAGATTCCTGTTACATTAAATTGACCACTGGTTTAGGTTAACGCTGAAGTTTGTTTATTTTCAGTTCAAGAAATCTATCTAAAGATTGTAGTCTCCCACTACTATTTTAGTTGGTACTGATGTTAGAGTTGAAGTACACAGAGTAAGCAGTCAGGAACACAACATAGATATAAAGTGACCAAGTGACCATAGTGTAAAAATACCAAGAGTAGAGGGCAATCTGCAATCTTGTGTTGACTATCTACAAGAATTAACTGAGAACTGCTAATTATTGTTATTTGGTCTTAGTATCCCTCAAACAAAGTCCAGCTAGCAATTCTCAGTAGACAAGAAAATATGCCATTCACAACTGTTTTTAAAAATGAAAGATATAGGCATTAAACTATTAAGAAAATTAAAGACCTCTGCAACTAAAATGTCAAAACACTGAAGAAATTGAAGAAGACATCAGATGATGGAAAGATTCCCCCATGCCTTGTGTTGGCAGAATTAATGTGAAAATTGTTATCTTGCTGATAGTTCAATACAATCTCCATCAAAATTTGAATTGCAACCTTTACAGAGCAAAACATAACAATCCTAAAATTCATACTGAATCGTAAATGACTCTGAATAGCTAGAAAATAAACAGAAAGAACAATCCTGGTAGTACCACAATACCTGAATTTAAATTATACTACAGAACTGTAGTAACAAAGGCATCAGTTATATAAACACAAAAACAGCCTTGGCTGATGAGAACCACTGCAGTCCTTCAACATTGACCTCAGATGGTAGAACTCTTTGGGCAGTATACTATGTTCTGTCATTGGAAACAAACAACATACTCCACTAATGAGCACTCTTAGGTAAAACTGTATCTCCACTGAAAACAATCCATTTGAAGACAACTATGTCTTAACAAAGTTAGTATTTATTTAAGTCTATGTTTTAAGGCCTTTAAAATTATTTCTTAGTTAATTAAGCAACTATTATTTTAGGTCACTGTGGCATATTTAACACCATATGTGTGTTCCAATATATTTATATATCTGAGAGCTTATTGCATTAATTAAAACCTACTACTTCCTCCTCAAGACTGGTGACTGATTCTATGGGCATTTAACAATCAAATCTGGAGGTCAAAGAGGATAAAGGGGCTAAGAAGACAGTTTATATTATGATTCTTACTCTCCAAGGTCAGCCAGGATTCGTAGCCTACAGTTCTACTAAGACACCCATCCTCTTGAACAGAGAAGATGTATAAAAACTGAATATGTATTTTATCGCAGTAGATAATGAAACTGATGCATCTGATAGAAAAAAGTTAAAGGAGCTTCAATCAAACTTAACAGTAAAATAATGAAGAAAAAGATAATTTTAGACACATACATTGTCTTAAACATTGAACAGAAAAGTATAGCCAATAAACAAACTAATTGGTAACAATAATAAAAAACGAAAAGAGGCAAACTAGATCTGAAAGAGGGCTCTCAGTATGCACTATAACAGTTGTTACAAGAGTTTCTCAAAAATAATAAAAGATATCCATGGATATAGCGTTCAGGGAGAAAAGCCAACAGTTTCTAAACGTTTCTTGACACACCTCTGTTGTTTTAACCAAGAGCCATAAAAAATCCAGTACAGCTAGCCTTCACCATAATGTATCATTCAGCCTTTCTTAACACCACCATTAAGATATTTTAACATACAGTTAAGTGTATTTTCAATTATGTAAACAAACTTTCTGTTATCTATCTTGGTTTGGGATGTATGTTTGGGTTATCTGAAGCCAATAATCACCAAGAACTATCTTTAGTGCTACAAAGTGGAGATCAGAGCCTGAGAAGTGAGCCCTATAATAGAGGTTACTCCAAGTGTCTGTGCTATTTAAAGAGCTAATAGTCAAACAAGAAGATAAATATCTTCATTTGGCTTCATCACAGGCTACATTTCTTTCTTTGCTATGCATTATGATTTACCATATTTCTTGCTCTAGGACAAAATGTCTAGATTATTTTAAAGTAATATAAACACCATTTGGACAGCAATAAAAATTGTCTTGCCTCTAAGGTCTAACCTAGTTTCTATCATTCGTAAGCCCCTGGTAACTATTATTCTGCTCCTCATATTTGGTCTCTACATTTTTTCTATTGTAAACTACAAATCTTTCAGACCAACAATCCCATGCTAAAAAAGATGATCCTGTAAGATTTCAAAGGCACCTATACCACCTCTGGCTGCCATGGATCAGAGTCAGATTGCATTGCTCTCAATAGGTAGAGTCAACAGCACAGTGTCAGCTGGGAGTCATTCACCCTCAAGACTGAGGAATGGGAGTCTCCAAGAAAAGAAATAAGCTAGATAGGCACAGAGGGGAAAGATGTAGGTGGCTAATGGCTAAAGGTTAATATAACTGTAGAGTTGTACTACAACAGCACATCATTCGAATAAGCAAACAGTAAAGACATAAAACCACCCCAAACCAGGTGGTACCAAAATAGCCAACTGAGAAGACAAATTGCCCTTCACTTCATTATATTGGCAGCTCCATATCATTAGCAATGCAAAATTGTCTACCCTGTCATGTCTGATTTTATCCACATCTGAAAGTTCCCAAAAAGGGACAGATAAAGAGGGTAACATCTATTACAGGAAAGTCTCAATCCATTCTTGGAATTCCTCACCTCTTCTCCATCAAAGTTGAACCCACAAAATGAACTATCTAACATCTCTTGGATGTGTCTCTTATTGGTCTTTTCTTGTATATTGTGGTCTTTGATTTAGTCCTTTTCATGATATGTGTGTGTATGCGTGTGCCTTGTGGGGTTTAGGTTCTTTTTTTTTTTTTTTTGCTTACTTGCTTATTTTTTGTTTGCCTGTTAATTTTCTAAAGAGAGACAGAGAAAGAAAGAAAGAAAGAAAGAGAGAGAGAGAGAGAGGGAGGGAGGGGCAGGGAGGGAGGGAGGGAGGGAGGGAGGGAGGGAGGAAGGAAGGAAGGAAGGAAGGAAGGAAGGAAGGAAGGAAGGAAGGAAGGAAGAGTAGTTGGGTTGGTATGAAGGTGGGGAGGACCTAGAAGGTACTGGGAGAGGGAAAAGCATAATCAGAGTATATTGTAAGAAAAAATTGCTTTTTGAAAAAAAAACCCTACTGTGGTGGTTTGAAAGAAAATGGCCCCAAAAGGGAATGGTACTAGCAGGAGGGATGGCTTTGTTGGTGTGGGTGTGACCATGTTGAAGGAAGTCTGTCATGGTAGAGGCAGGTTTTGAGGTCTCATATAGGCTCAAGCCACACCCAGCATGTTGGACCACTTCCTGTTGCCTGCATGTCAAGATGTATGATGTGCCAGATCCTTCTTCAACACTGTGTCTGCCTGCATGCAGTCACGTTCCCCACCATGACGATATCGAACTAAATCTCTGAAACTATAAGCCACCACCTCAATTAAACATTTTTTGTTTATAAAAGGTCATGATGTCTCTTCACAGCAATAGAAACCCTAAGACACCTACACTCACCCTTTGAGTGTGTTACCATTATCTTGTAATAAATTCACGATCAATTGCTTAAAGAGAGAGGATATATAAATTGCAAATATATATAGCCAACATGGAAGCACTTAAATGTATAAAGCAGATATTAACAAATATAAAAAAGAGAAGCAGAAATACAAGTAAGGATTGATCATCCAGAGAAGCTGTAAGGAAACAGGATTTTTTACTAAATGTAAGTAAAATAGACCTAACACAAATATATAAGCATTCTGTCCAATAGCAGTAAAATACATATTATTTTCATGCATATGTGGGATACACTACAGGAAGGGCACAAAAGTTCTATATACCTCAAAAGATAAGACTCATATCAAACATATTTTCTGGACACAGTGGCACAGGAATTGGCAACACTAAGAATTTAGAGAAATTCACAAATTTGGAACTAAATGACCAATGGGACAAGAAAGAAAATCAAAAGGGATATTGAGAAAATTAAATGGCAATGCCGCATTTTAAGTCTAATGAATTGAGAAAAATAAAAATGGCAACACAATATTTGAAATCTAATGGGATTTGAATCCCACGGTAGTTCTAAGAAGAACATTTACAGCAGTAAGAGACTACATTTAAAAGGAAAGCTCTCAACCATCTTGATACTACTTCAACTCAAGTAACTAGGGCAGGGTAAAATAAACACAAAGTTAATATAAAAAATAAAATAGGAAGGTGAGCATCCAAACTGCCTAGGCTCCCACAAAGCCAGTTGTGCAGTAGGATCAAAAACCCATTGCCATTGTTCTTGAGTTCTCAGTAGTCCTCATTGTCTGCTATGTTCAGCGAGTCTAGTTTCCCATAGGGCAGGGAACCCTGATTGCTCTTTGGGCTGACGAGGGAGGGGGATTTGACTGGGGGAGGGGGAGGGAAATGGGAGGTGGTGGCGGGGAAGAGACAGAAATCTTTAATAAATAAATAAAATAGGATCAGACCAACGTTAATGAACTAGAAACTGGAAAGGCAGTATAAGACAAGCAAAAGTAAACTTGGTTTTTCAAAGGATAACGGTAACTGACAAATGTTTAGGTAGGCTTCAACTCCAGCAGAATCCATCATATAGTCCAAACCAGACTGAAGAACAGCAGCCCTGCTGGACTCTGCATCCCCCCAATTCTCTCAGAAGTTTGCTGCTTGGCTGTTAGCGACATCAGTTCAAGGAGCAGGTGAATAATAGGCCTGACAGCTGGACTGCCCCCATGGCCTGGAACCTATTCCCTCAAGACCCATTGCACTGCCCAAGTCTTCCCACTTGATCACCCTCCTCACAGCCAGCCCTTTCCCCCAACTCCTGCAGACTTCATCAGCTCAGGTACAGTGCACACCAGTCTAAAAAACAGGTGAGTGACCTGCTTGACAGCTGAGCTGCACCACTTTCCAGATTTGTTCCCCAGGACCCATCCTGTGTTCATCCACCTCCTATGCCATCACCAGCACCACTGCAGGGCCCTGGCCACAACTCAGGTGAAATCCCAGCACTCAGGTGCAGACCATACAGTCTGAGGAGCAGACTTCAGTGGCTCAAGTGTAGACCACGCCAGCGGGAAAAACAGGTGCAGATAACAGCAGTCAAAAAGAACAGGCCACACCAGTCAGAACAGAGACCCCCCCCCACTGCACCAAAGGCCAAGCTAACCACCAGTAGACAAGTTCCCAACTGGGACAGAGATGCCTTATTAGTTCAGAGGGCACACTGGACTGTCAGAAATCCAGACTACAAAGATGAGAAGACCAAAAAAAAAACAAAAACCAAGGATCGAAACACCCATCTGACGAAAACAAACTCAGAAATCAGGATCTAGATCTATAATCACCCCCCCAACCAGATACCTAAGCACCAGTGTAAGAACACAAACAACAACAGCCATGGCAATATGACACCACCAGAGCCCAGCTATCATACTACAACAGGCCCTGAATATTCTAATGCAGCTGAAACACAAATGCAAGTGCACTGACATTTGTAAAAAAAAAAAAAGTATTACTAAAGTTTAAATCACACATCAAACCCAACATATTAACTGTCTGAGACTTCAATACCCCATTCTCACCACTGGACAGGTCTACCAGATAGAAACCTAACAGGGAAATAATGGAACTAACAAATATTATGACTCAAATGGACATAACAGATATCTACAGAACATTTCACCCAAAGACAAAGAATGCATCTTCTCAGCACCTCATGGAATCTTCTTCAAAACTGACCATATAATCGACCACAGATACAAAAAAATCGAAATAACCCCTGTATCTTATCAGACCACCATGTATTAAAGCTCAATTTCAACAATAAAAACAACAGGAAGTCTATAAATTCATGGAAACTGAACAACTATTTACTAAGTTACCACTGGGTCAAGGAACAAATAAAGAAATTAAAGACTTCCTAAAATTCCATGAAAATGAATGCACAACATAACCAAATTTATGGGACACAATGAAAGAAGTGCTAAGAGGAAAGTTTATAGCACTGGGTGCCTTCATAAAGAATTTGGAGGGATCTTATACTAGTGACTGAACAGCACACCTGAAAGCTCTAGAACAAAAAGAAGCAAACACACCCAAGAGGAGTAGACTGCAGTAAATTATCAAACTGAGGTCTGAAATCAATAAAATAGAAACAAAGAGAACAATACAAGGAATCAATGAACCAAAGAGTTGGTTCTTTGAGAAAATCAACAAGATATACAAACTCTTATCTAAACTAACTAAAAGGCAGAGAGAGAGAAGGAGTGAATTCAGGGAGGGTGGGGAGAGAGAGAAAAGGGAGAAGAGGAAGGGAGGCTGGGGTTGGAATGGAAAACAAATAAATTAATTAATGAATAAAAGATATATTAAATGTTTAGGTAGACTAAGAAAAAAGAAAAATATTCAAATAATTTAAAGAAATATGTACTGCACTTCAAATGACAACACAGATATATTAAAAAAACATTGTGAACAATAACACACCACAAATTGGACAATTTAAAAGGATTCTTGTCTGTGTGTTATGAGTATCATTGTTTAATAAAGGAACTGACTTGGCCTGATAGGGTAGAACAGAGCTAGGCAGGGAAAACTAAACTGAATGCTGGGAGAAAGGAGGCAGAGTCAAAAGAGAAGCCATGGAGCCACCACCAGAGACAGATGCCTGAACCTTTCCTGGTAAGCCACAGCCTCATGGTGATACACAGATTAATAGAAATGTGTTAAATTAAGTAAGATGTAATATTTAGCTAATAAAAAGCTAGAATTAATGGACCAAACGGTGATTTAATTAATACAGTTTCTGTGTAATTATTTTGGGAGTTTGGGGAGCCAGATGGTCGAGAAACAAAGAAGTGGACTTCTACAACACACATGGATACATTTCTACACTTATAGACGCTACCAAGACTGAAGCAAAATCAAATACAAAATCTGGGCAGACTAGCAGCAAGTAGTGGGGTAAAGTCTAGCACAGAGAAGTTTGGGATCAGATGGCATCACAGCTGTATTCCATCACATGTGGAAACAAGAGATAACACTAATCCTTGCCAACCTCCTCCCAGATATTAAGGAATACTTTCAAAAACATGTTACAAAGCTAGCAATATCCTTGTTCCTAAAGCTTCAACACAGATTCTTAAAAATCATTCAGTGGAATTTCTAACAAATTGTACTCAACATCACATTAAAAGGACCAGCCGTTCACCAGGTTTAAGTTTATTTTACTCCCTGGAGTGTATTCCTGGGGTTAATAATGCAAAATGCATGATCAAAAAGAATAAACATCATAAGATCATATCAATGGGTGCATAAATAGTGTTTGACAAAAATCCAACATCTTTGTAGTATAATATGAAGTTGGGTATTTTAATACCTCCAGCAATGTTCTTACTCCTTGGAATTGTTTTGACTATTCATGGTCTTTTGTAGTTTCATATGAATTATTAGATTGCTTTTTCTAAATTGGTAAAATGTGGTATGCGAATTTTAACAAATACAGCACCAAGTAAGTATATTAATTTTGGTAGTATAGTCATTTCCCAACACAACTTGGTAACTCACAAACTTCTGTAAATCCAGTTCCAAGGAATCCAACACCCTCTTCTGGCCTCTGTACACAGATGTGGTGCACAGAAATACATGCAGGCAAAACATGCAAAAATACAAAATAAAAGTAAATAAATCTTTCAAGTATCCAGTGTTGTCTAAAGATTCGATGTCATCTCTATAAGAATCACAACGTGATTCTTTTTATATTAAATCCTTATTTTAATTATTTGGAGGCACAATGTGACTCTTTAAAAAATAGACAAAACAATCCCGAAATTTATATGAAACCACAAAAGACTGGATGCTATTTGACCAACTAAAAAAATTAAAACAATGAAAATAAAGTAATACTATAAGCAAAATAAACATCTAGAACAACAGACTAAATAGAAGGCCTAGAAATAGTCTCACATGTATATAAGCAACTAATATTTAACAAAGGCACCAAGGACACACAAAGGTAAAGAAGAGTTTCTTCAAGAAATTGTGTAGAGAAAAATGGATATTCACATGTAGACAAATGATTCCTCTGGCATATATCATCTATTTACAAAACAAATAAAAATTACCAAAGAATTAAACATAAGGCCTAAAAGTGTGAAACGTTGGACTAAAACATGAGAGAAAGGTTTATTAATGTTGGTCTTAGCAAAGATTTTTTTTAATATGAATGACTCCAAAAACCTCGAAAACAAAAGTAAAAATAGACAAATGAGGTTACCAAAAACTTAAAAGTTGTTTCACTACTAATGAGACCCATAGAGGAGCAAAGTGGAAAATGAAGAAAATGCTGTATTCAACTGGTAATGGATTATGTTCTAAAATATATATGGAACTCAAACAATAGTATCAAAGCAAAAACATAAATTTAAAAAATAGACTAGGTCCATGAGAGTTTATTTCTTAAATGTAGGCAAGTCAGTGGCCAATAACTATATGTCCAATTTCTGAACATTACTAATGATCAGGAAAATGCAATTAAAATCACAATGAAAGGTCATCTTGTACCTGTAGATAGCTTTTATCTAAAAGAAAGAAGATAAATGTCAATGAAAGTTTAATCCTAGCCATGTCGCTTAGCAAATTAAAGACTCATGTGGTCAGAAAAAGAGGGCTATACAGTAAAGATAGATTCAAAGATGAAGAAACCCACTAAACAGTTTATTGTGTGTTTAAAACTATATGTAGGCTTGGGGGGAAAAGGATAAAGTCCTTAAAAGAAAAAAGAAAATATTAGAGTAGCTGGGTGTGATGGCACACACCTTTAATCCCAATACTTGGGAGGAAGAGGCAGACAGATCTCTCTGAGTTCAAGGTGTGGTGGCACACACCTTTAATTCCAGCACCTGGGAGACAAGAGAAGGCAGATCTCTGTGAGTTCAAGAACAGCCTGGTTGTTCCAGGATAGCCAAAAGTACACAGAGAAACCCTGTCTCAAAAAGCCAAAAATTAGGGGCTGGGGAGATGGTTCAGAGGTTAAGAGCACTGGACTGGCTGATCTTCCAGAGGTCCTGAGTTCAATTCCCAGCAACCACATGGTGGCTCACAACCATCTGTAATGAGATCTGGTGCCCTCTTCTGGCCT
>NW_004949155.1:130096-137355 GCF_000317375.1 Microtus ochrogaster
TTGAAAATGCTTTGACTTTAAAATTTAAGTCAAATGATATGTTACTTTGGAGAAGAAGTTTTCTTTTTGCTTCCACAGGAAATGAGGGACCGTGAATTCATTCTGAGTTAAGAAAATCAGGTTTGACCAAGGAAGACTCCCTGAGAAATATCTGATAGGAGGAATGGCTCAGATATCTGAGTTCTACATCCAGAACAGTTCAAAGACTGCTGCCTAAGATGATCAAATCTCACAAGACTTGATCATAATTCTAAATTTTCTTTAGGTCCCCATAAGATTATCAGTGCTCCCAATCAGCAGGAAGTAGCCTAGAAAACTATGCCCACATTCCAAAAAATGGATTATGGATGTTTGCCTTTGTTTAAAATGTTGGTTACAAGTTGTTATGGATAATGGTCAGTAGAAAGGCTAAACAAAGGAGATTCAATTTAGAGTTCTTGTTTTAAAAATGGGGGTGGGTGGGAAGTGCTGTGGGACAATGGTCTGTACCCTGTCACTTATATTTTAAATAAATGCTGATTGGCCAGTGGCTAGGCAGGAAGTGGAGGCAGGGCAACAAGAATTCTGGGAAGAGGAAAGTTTCAGTCTGCAGTTGTCACCCAGACAGAGAAGAAGCTAGACACAGAACAAGCAAGATGTGACTGCCTTGCTGAAAAAGGATACTAAGCCACATGGCTAACACAGACAAGATTTATGGGCTAATATAAGTTAGAAGAGTTATTAAGAAGCCTGAGCTAATAGGCCAATCTGTTTATAATTAATGTAGACCTCTGTGTGTTTCTTTGGAAATGAATAGCTGTGGGACTGGACAGAAAACCTCCGGCAACAGTTTGGTCTATAGTTGAGGTTGTTCATCATTTTTAATTGACTTACTGAACTTCTCAATTAGGACTCTATTTGTAGTCCATCCCTTAACTTTTATCTCTTTGATGATCTTTTTGTTTGGTTTTTGAGACAGGGATTCTTTGTGTAGCCTTGGCTATCCTGAAACTCGTTCTGTAGAGCAGGCTGGCCTTGAACTCACTGAGATCCTCCTGTTTCTGCTTCCAGAGTGCTGGGATTAAAGGGGTGTACCACCACCTACCTCTCTGCTATTTTGTTTATATCTTAATTTTTCCCCAACAGTGGAACAAGTGGGCATCCCAGAAACTTTATTGAAGAGATAATTCCAGGCCATCGATAGTGTGTCCAGGAAAGTTAGGATGCTTCTACAACTGTAGAACTATCAGATGTGGATTTGCTCTCTAATGATGATATCATAGAAAAGCAATGACTTAAAATTTTAAGACTGATTTCAGAAATAGAGGAATAACAGTATTTTGGTCTTGAGAAATGTCTGTGGTGATGGTTTTCTATTACTCTCTGTATGTACAGTTAGTGTAACTACCTATTACCTTGTCATTACTAAATTCTTCTGATATAAAAAGGAAAAAAGTCAAAGTCAAAAACAGTAATGTCTAATGAGTGTGTATCCACAGGATATAACAGGCAATGGAAAGCAATAAAGTGAGTGTCAAAGGAGAAAAAAAGGGAAATGATTACTGGTGATATTAGCATACTTGAGATACCAGAAACTAACAACAAATATAGAAGGTAGGCACTATCTTAGTTAGGTTTATCATTGCTGAGATGAAATATGATTACCAAATGCAACATGGGGAGGAAGTGGTTTATTTATTTGACTTACACTTCCACATCACAGTTCATCATCAAAGGAAGTCAGGACAGGAATGCAAACAGGGCAGGATTCTAGAGACAGGAGCTGATGCAGAGGCCATGGAGAGGTGTTGCTTACTGGCTTGCTTCCCCTGGATTGCTCAGCCTGCTTTCTTGTAGAACCCAGGACCACCAGCTTAGAGATGGCACCACTCAAAATGGGATAAAATAACAAATTAAGAAAATGTCTTACATGAGGATGTTTTATCCGGAATTCACCAAGGCCAGCTGGCCTGGGTCTGAAAAAAGCATAAAGCCGGACTTGCTGAACATAGCGGACAATGAGGACTACTGAGAACTCAAGAACAATGGCAATGGGTTTTTGATCCTACTGCACATACTGGCTTTGGGGGAGCCTAGGCAGTTTGGATGCTCAACTTACTAAACATGGATGGAGGTGGGTGGTCCTTGGACTTCCCACAGGTCAGGGAACCCTGATTGCTCTTCAAGCTGATGAGGGAGAGGGACTTGATCGGGGGAGGGAGAGGGACTTGATTGGGGGAGGGTGAGGGAAATGGGAGACGGTGGCGGGAAGGAGGCAGAAATCCTTAATAAATAAATAAATTATAAAAAAATAAATAAATAAATAAAATGTCTTACAGCTTGATCTTCTGGAGGCATTTTCTCAGTTGAGCTTCTTTCTTTTCAGATGACTCTAGCTTGTGTCACACTGACATAAAACTAGGTGGTAAATGCACTATCAGTAGCAGCTCTGTGATGGGAACCACCACAGTCTTCTATGCTCACAGTGGATATGGGTATCTTGTACTGAGGCAGGACAATAGTGCAAGCACAAGCAAGCACATGCAAACTCACAATGAATAAGCAACTTTGGCCAAAACAACCTGTCAGTGGACCAAAAGCACAGTAACTAATGACACGCACTCCTAGCCAATCACAACACGCCAGCTTCCAAAGGACCAACCAAAAATGTTGCTGCGGCAGCTTAATTTCCCTAACACCATAAAAAAAAATTCCGACCATTTTATAATAATGAGCTTCTATATTGGAATCTCTGGGAGTCTGTGTCATTGCCTCTGCACTTTTTCACCCTCTGCCCTCCCCATCCCCCCCCAGGAAATTGAGATGCACAACAGGCAGCAGTAACAAACCCACAACAACTACAACTGGCACCCAACGTGGATGGATCTTTTGCTTTTTGGGTCCTCCTTATCCTCTTTTTGGGCATTTTTCTTGCTTGCTTGCTGTCCCACTGCTGTATCCATCCCGACTCCTTGCCAGCTTCTTGAGTTCACCCCCTTCAGCCGTTTTTCAGTGAGTTGACCCTTATTTTTGTTTTCTAATCCCTTGGTGGGTTGCAACTTTTTTTCTATCCCCACATCTTTTCTTCCCCGTTTGTCTTCCTGGTTAGAAACTCTCCATCGTGACTCAGTTCGTCCCAGTACATAAGGGCTGACCACCCAGGAAGTAGAACCAATAAAGGACCCTCTGACCAGTCCCTTTGGCTTGGAGACACTGTGTGAGCATATGGCCATGGGCTAACAAACTGTGAAAGGCCCTCACTATAAGCAGCACACTCGGTCTGCGGAACACTGCTTTCCTTTTCCCCTCTGTCCTTATCCTAGCTCAGACTCCCTCCTGACCTGAGAGCAACTGACAACTTTTGTCCAGGGCCATTCTCCTGGATTGTCTGAAGGCTCTCTTGCTTTAGTGGAGTTTCAACTGCTTGTCTGAGTGTGGACTGTTGAGCTTCCTCTCCTAGTCTTTCTTCTCAACTAATCTGGTTATTTGACCACCTGTTAAGAGCCATTAGGACAGTGGCTGATCTCTTAATCCACAGAAAGGCTTTGGCTGTTCGATTATGGTTGAATCCCCTTTCTTTCCCTTCCGGGATTGGAACATTCTCCTCAGATGGCAGCTACTTCCACTAGCATGACCCTGGAGCTGAGCAAGGGGACCGAGATACAGTTGCTGCTGCTCACCCCGAGTCTTCTGACTGTTTTCTTCTTTGTTGCTCCCTCCACACAGGCTCCTCCTGGGGCCCATCATGAATAGTACCCCTTACCTGGAGGATGGGGCCTTCCCTTCTCCACCAGCGCTGCTACCAGCCCCTCCCCGAAGTTGGCAAGGGTTCTGTGAGTACCACGTGAGGGCTGCTGCCCTGGATCTTGCCCACAATTTTCATCTCTACCTGGCCTCCCACCCACAATATGCAGAGCATGGATCAGAAACCGCCTTTTTGGTCATTTTGCTGAGCTATTCCTACACCACTTCGAAGCTGAAGTGCTCCAGGGTCTCGGGCTCATTCTCCCCACCTGTCTTGGCCCCACTAAGCCCCAGTATGGAGATTACACCACCACATGACTTGTCCTTTGACAGTTGCAGGGTGGGAGGGTCCCTGGCTGTGCTGGGCCCATCTCTATCTTCTGAGGACCTAACTGGCCCCCTTCCTTCCTCAGCCTCTTCCACTTCTACATTGTCCTCAAAGCTGAAGTTCAAGAAATGATTTTTCCTCCATTCAGTGGGTCATTCAGTCAGAGATTCTGTATGAGGCATCATGCAGTGGCGAGAGGCCATTGTGATACTTCCCAGCTGAGCCTCTGGAGACCACATCAGACCTTCCAGTCGTAGGTGGAAACAGAACCTCCAATTCCTCTGGTGGTGCTGGGACAGGAGGTAGGGGATTGGCTAGTGATGGCACATCCCCTGGGGAGAGATGAACTCACTACTTTGAGAGGCTGAGACTGGGTCATGTAGGGTAAACCTTGAAAGACAGAGCAGGAATGGTACAGAGAGAAGAGCTGCTCAGTTTTTGGGGGGCTGAAGAAGCTGCCCCTGACCCAGCAGGAGTGGGTCATGGAGGAGGGGCATCTGGGCTAACCTCAGGGGGGAGGAGGGCAACATCAGTGACAGAAGTATCCCCTACTGCTCCCAAGTGAAGAAAAAGGAGGAGGAGGAGGAGGAGGAGGAGGAGGAGGAGGAGGAAGTCGCTTGGAGTTTTTTGTACCACCCAAGGCAACCCAACCCCAATTCAGCGTTCCCTGGTCTACTATCACTAATATCAGCAAGCCACGGCCCTAGAGATGCCTGACAGGAGAACACATCTGTGGTTAAGTGTTGAAATAAGAGCGGCGAAGCTGCGTCCCCAGCACCCGGCCGCCTGCATGGCTAGCTTTATGCCCAAAATAATTACACAGAAACTGTATTCTTTTAAACACTGCCTGGCCCCAATAGTTCCAGCTTCTTATTGGCTAGCTCTTACATATTGATCTAACCCATTTCTATTATTCTGTGTAGTCCACAAGCTGGCTTACCAGGAATGATCTTAGCCTGCATCTGCCTGGAGTTGGAGAACCATGGCGACTCCCTGACTCAACTTCTTTCTCCCAGCATCCTGTTCTGTTTTCTCCGCCTACCTAAGGGTTGGCCTATGAAATGGGCCCAGGCAGTTTCTTTATTAATAAGAAATCATTCCCACATCAGTTAAGGTAAAAGGCCCTTCAGAGTACATTCTGGAAACAACTGATGCACTTCATGAGAAGGCCTGGGTGTCTGACATCCAGGAGTGCCTAAGCCCAAGATCCTGCCCTGCTATCAGCCCCTGTATCCATGACCCTTCCTCTGACCCCTGGGACTTCCTTCCTCACAAAGGATACAGACAGCCTGGAGTTGCCCTGCTTGAATCCTTCAGAGAGTCTGTCCAGCCAGGATCTGCTGCTGGGACCCAGCAATACTAATGATCGCTTGTAAGAGAAGGCTTATGGGGGCCTTTCTGACCAGCCATCAGCATCCTTCTCCCCTACTTCTGCCTCCATTGCTGCCTCCCACTCAATGGAACTGCTTTCTCTGGAACTGCCCCCTCACATCCCCATTGAGGAGGAGCCCCCAACAGAAACAGTTCATCCCCTCTCAACCCCCCCTCCCCTGAATACTCCAGAAGCAGATGCAGGGTCATTTCTGTTCCAGGGGGAGTCAGAAATGAGGGGGTATCAGTTTCTCTCAGGAGATCCCTGGTTCCATGGCATGCTCTCTCAACTCAAGGCTGCCCAGTAAGTGCTAGAAGGAGGCACTGGCTCCCATGGTGTCTTGCTGGTACATCAGAGTGAGACAAGACATGGTAAATATGTCCTCACTTTCAACTTCCAGGGCAAGGCCAAGCACTTGTGTTTATCCCTGAATGAGGAGGGTCAGTGTCGGGTTCAGTCCATTTTCGATATGCTTGAACACTTCCAGGTGCATCCAATCCCTGTGGAGTCTGGAGACTACAGTGATGCTGTCCTTGTCAGCCATGTTCCCTCCCAGTGGCAGCAGGGCTGGGAGCAGGCTGGGAGCCATGCAGGGGTGTGTAAGGGTGACCAATGCTACCCTGGTTCTCTTTATTTTGAGCAAGTACTCAGACAATGGGCCATGCAGCTTCAAACCCGTTACAATGTTCCTTCATGTTGAAGGCAGTCCTTGACCCCTCAGTTTTCCTCCAATGGTGCTCTGCAGAGAGCCAAGCCCATACAAATTTGTAATTTGGACTTATATTACCCTCAACACGCTTACTGGCCATGGTCAATATATTGTTCCTGTCTCACAATCCATAACTGGCCTACATGCCTATTTCCAACAAATGTCCAACCTAGCCTTCAAGGCGCTCAAATGTTGTATACATCAGGATAATGTAGGCTATTTCCACAATCTTGTCCAGCAGACTGCTGAACCATTTCCTGAATTTTTGACCTGAGTCAAAACAATGCTGTTAAAAAGAGTGTCCCATCTGGCTCCTACTAAAGATATCCTTATTAAAGAGCTAACCTGGGAGGGGCTCAACACTATCACCCATAATGTCTTTGCACCTGTTAGAAATGAAAATATTCATAAGTGGGTCTTGGCCACCAGTGATATTGAACAGGCCCATTTCCAGCCTTATGGCTTTCATCAATGCCTTTGTCAACACCAAACTTGACAAATATGAAAATTCAATCTTGCCAGATCATACTTGCTGGGGATGTGGACAGTCTGGCCATTTATGTATAGATTGTCCCAGGGCTTATCCAAAGACCTAATGCTCTAAATACCAAAATGGCTATCATTGGGCATGAGACTTTAGAAGCTCCCAGTGGGCCCTGATATAAATGATAGACTAGACTATGGCTTCTCACTCCTGGTGCCTGAAGGTAAGTGGTGTGCCTTGGTTTGCATTGGTTAAGATGAACTGTTTCTCATCCATGAGGCAGAGCTCTTTGATTTCAGAAGCATAGTAGATGTCATTTAAAAAGACGGATTGCCCCAATACTTCTGTTCTTTCTGCTAAGGTTACTTGAACAGCAGTAGAACCAACATTAATAGAGATTTTGGTGTCTTTGTGACCTAGCTTGAGAGCATCGTGGAATACCTTTAGGTCCTCTTCCAGAGCCAAGGTAGCAGCAGGGAGTTTCTGCTGCTCATGCTATATGTGCTCAGCCAGCTTCCTGGGACAGCCCATGAAAATAAGCCATTTACTGCCCTTCAGGCCAGTCAGCAGTCACTCGTGGTACTTAGTGCACTCCCTGACCCAGGAGTTACAGTTATAGATATAGACTGCAGAGACGTTGTTG
>NW_004949155.1:138230-144726 GCF_000317375.1 Microtus ochrogaster
AAGCACTCCTCAGTTGTGGCTCCTCTTCCCCTATGTTGTGTCAAGTTAACACAAAACTAACAAGCACAACCAATATTTGTTTCTGAAGAGGAATTATAGATACAGAATACATTTCACGAGAAAGCAGTTGCTGTTGTGCCATTCTAGGAAAAGAGTGACAACATCTCTATACTCCACATATACCCCAAGCCTGGAGCTGCTCCACAAGGGCCCTCTAGACTTGAATGAGACCTGGGCTCTGAGCCTGATTGACATGCTGTTATCTCAAACACTGGCACTACCACCATAGCAAGCTAGTTTCAAGTCCAGCCTCTAGAGACAAACTCACACTGAGCATTCTCATAATACACACATCACCACAGAAGGTTGGGGCCTGCCATAACTGCAAAGCTGCTCAAACTCTGTGCATGCTTCTCCTACCATATTTTTTATAATGACTGGCTACTTCACAAGCATTCATGTCTTGTCTACTCTGAAATAATGCAGGAATATCTGTACTATGAACATTAGTGCCATTAGTTCCCTGAATTCTAGAGAAGTGGTACCTCCACAAATGCCCGTGTGTGAGACTTCAGCTCAGTGGCTACAGCATAAGTGCCACACATGATATACTAAAGTCACAATAATGAGACTTCTGGAAAGTGATGCCACAAGCCAGTCTGAGTACCAAGAGGGATTCTTTCAGTCAAAATGTTCCTGGGAGGGGAAAAGAGGTCAGGAGTATTTTAGTAGTTATCATCAAAATGCCCGACAACTATAACCATAAGAGTATAACCAAAGTTCACCTGCTGAGGATCCCAAGAAACTTCATCAACAGCAACTTCAACTGACATAGCACATAGACTACATAGGCATCATTATACTTGGCAATGAAAACTACTTTATACCACCCAAAAGGTGCCTTGCATCAACGTGTAGAAAGAGAAATTTTCAAAACAAATCAGTCTAAAAATCTGCATCATGTAGAAATTCCATCAAACTTGCAAACATCAAGGCAAGGTATCTAGAAACATTTAAAAAAAAACAAGGAGTCTTAACACCAACAAAATAACATAATAATCTCAGTAGCAGATGCCAAAAGTGAAGATATAAACCAACTAATAAAGACTCAAAATTATTGTTTAAGAAGAGATCAGCAAACAGAAACAAAACACAAACTGTTCAAAGAAATCAAAAAAATGTCAAAATTTTCAACTTAGAAGAAAGGTTAAAACTATAATTTTAAATTTCTAGAGCTGAAAATACAACTGATGGAATAAAAGCATAATAGAGAGAATCAAAGAATTGACCATTGCAGAAGAATCTGTGAAGTTAAAGGTAGATCATTGCAAATCTAGTCAGAAAAGAGTAAAGAGAAGGAAAAGGAATGAAAAGTATTCATGAGCTTATGAAGCAGCATCAACACAGGGACCATTTGAGCTGTATAAGCTTAAGAAGGAAACAGGAATAGAAAGCTTCCTTAAAGACTTAATAGAACATCCAGGTACAGAAAGCTCAAACTTCTTCAGATTTAATCTAAGAAACACAATCCCAAAACACATCATTATCAAATTCCCCAAAACAAAACAAAAGGCAAATATGAAGAGAAGATCCTAAAATCGGCAAGATAAAGGCACATGTGAGAAAATTTCAATAAGTGTCAAAGAAGATTTTCATCAGAAAACTTATAGTCTCGAAGAGGTTGGTATAATATACTCAGAGAACTGAAGGAGGGCAAATATTGATCAAGTACATTTGCTGTATTTCAGAAATGAAAGAGAAATAAAGAATATTGCACTGGTCAGTTTTACGTCAACTTGACATAAGCTAGAGTCATGTGGAAAGAGGGGACCTCAGCTGAGAAAATTCCCCATAAGATTTGCCTATAGCCAAACCAACAGTGCATTTCTTGATTGATTATTGATGTGAAAGGGCTCAGCTTACTGTAGGTGATATCACCCCTACGCAGTTGGTCATGGTTGCTATAAGAAAGCAAAATAAACAAGTCAGGAGAAACAAGCCAGCAAACAACACTCTTCCATGACCACTGCCCAGAATCTAAAGGCTCAGTGGATGAATTTTACCAAATGTTTAAGGAACGGTCATACCAGTCCTGTCCAAACTTTTCCAAAAATTCAAGAGGAAAGAACACCTCCATAAACATTAGACCAGTGTTACCTTGTACTGAAGCCAGATAAGGACTCAGGAAGAAAAAATATAAACCAGTATTCCTTATAAGCATAAATGCAAAGATCTTCAACAAAACATTATTCAATAGTCGATGAACATTACCAATTACCCAAACAAAGTGGGATATATCTCTGGAGTAGAGGAATGGCTCAATGTACACAAGTACATAATTGCTGTATATTACATTGATAGAATGAAGGACAAAAACAGTGTGGTTATCTTAATAGATGTAGAGAAGGCTTTTGACAGCACTCAACAACCTTTCAGGATAAATGCTTGATAAATTCAATATGGAAAAATGTTCCTCAAAACAAAATAGCTTGTGCCTAGAGAGATGGCTCAGCAGTAAAGGCACTGACTGCTCTTCGAGAAGACTGAGTTCAACTCCCAGCACCCACATGGCAACTGTCTGCAACTTCAGTTCCAGGAAATCCAACACCATCAAAGACATACATGCAGGCAAAACACTGATGCACATAAAATAAAGTAAATTTAAAAAACAAAATGGCTTTAAAATATTACAAACCCACAGACAGCATTAGATTCAAAGCTGGAATGTGGAAAGTTTTTCTCCTAAGGCCAATAATATGACAAGGATGCCTTCACTCACCACTTCTGTCCAATACAGTACTGGCAGTCCTATCCATAGAAACCAGTGGAACAAATAGAGAAATTCAAAAAGGTGAGGAAGAAGTCTCTCTGGTAGATGATATGATCTTATATACAGAAAGTTGTAGATAATCTAGCAAAAGAAAAAAAAAACACTTCTTAGAACTATAAAAAAAATCAGAATAGCTGCTGGTTACAAAATCAACACATAAAAGTCAATTATATTTCTAATATTAATGGCAAATTATTTAAAAAATAATTTAAAAAACAAGTTCATTTATAATACAAACTATATGTACTTATGAATAATTTACCTAAAAAGGTGGAAACTATGAAAGTAATTAAAGAAGGCCCAAATAAATGGTTCTGTATGTCCTACTTATGGATTTAAAGAATTAATATTCTGAAATTGCCATACGATTCTATACCATTTTCCATACAAATAGGAATAAGATGCTCAAAATCTGCATAAAACTGTAGAAAACTTCAATCAGCTAAGGCAGCTTCTGCTAAAAGGACAAAGCAAGAAGTTTCACAATCCCATAGTGAAATATACCATAAAGAAATTGTAATCCAAAAGGAACTGTAGAGTCCAAGCCACAGTGTTCCCTATAGATAGACTCAAATTAACTAAACAGGAGCTCACAAGAATGTCTGCCAGATTGTCAGCGAAATGTGTTATACCAGAAATTGAATTTAAGTCAAGAAAGCCATCTTCTAAGAAGAAATTTGGAAAATAAAAAAGCTGGAAAGAAGCCAGGCAATGGTGGGACAGACACACCTTTAATCCCAGCACTGGGGAGGCAGAGGCAAGTAGATCTCTGAGTTGGAGACCAGCCTGGCCTACAGAGAGTAGTTCCATAACAACCAGGGCTACACAGAAAAAACCCTATCTCAAAGCAAAACAAAACAAAACAAACAAACAAAGAAGAAGAAACTGGAAAGGAAGGCACTGGACTATGTAAGCATTCAGAAACTAAAGTGAAAGAGGAATATAAATTGAATCTATAGATAGTAAGGATTAATGAATTGTGATAAAAATGAGGTTATTTTATTAATCTTCTCAGACAAATTTTTAAGTCAAATTTACTGTTTTGTAAATGCAAATTGTTAGGATTTTACTAGCTGGAATTACAACATATGCAATAAATGTTTTATTCTTCCACAGTCATACTTTTTTTTAAAGTTTCCATTGTCTTCAAGTAAAATAAATGCCAAATTAATATAGGAAGCTGCGTGTAAAATTAATTTATCTCTCTACACTTGGTTTTAAATTTTTTGTTCTGTGCATAATGTAGCATGTTTGTATATATTTAAATCTTCAAATAATTTTTCTAAGCAAAATGAATGTAGGTTTGTGCCTAGGTTTTATGTGATTTTAATAAAACATGATACCTGTGGCTACATGCTATTTGTTGTTTAAAATTAAAGATTTTCTTATGTGGAAAAAAAAGGATGCTATCAAAATAGAGATATCAATAGATCAGTGAAACAGGATAAAAAGATCCTAAACAAACCTACATACTTACACTCAACAGATTTTTTCATCAAAGCACCTAGGGACATAAAGAGAGAGAACGGCACCTTCAAAAACTGCTTCTGGGAGCTAAAAAGATGGCATAACAGTTAAGAGAACTTACTGTTCTTGCAGAGGACCCAGGTTCAGCTCCAAGCACCCACATGCCAGTTCGCAACATCTATTAACTTGAGTTTGGGGACATCCAAATGCCCTCTTCTGGCTCCTGCTACAGACCTACGGTGAGGTAGAACATCATGGTAGCAAAAATGCAAGGAAAACTCAAATTACTTATCTCAAGGTGGCAAGGAGAAAGAGACCATAATGACTTCATTTAATACTAATTACCTCCCAAAGTCCTTATGTATAAATATCATTAATATTAATTTACTGGTAAATTTCCCTTGAGTCAACTTTTGAAGGATGTATAGTATTCCACCAGCCATATCTAAAATTATTATCTTTCTCATGTTTCAAATACATTCATTCTATCCCAGTACCCCCAAATTCTCAACTTCTTCCAAGTCCAAATTCCAGAGTCTTATGTAAATAATATAGGAATAAAACTCAAGTCATGATTGATCCTGAGCCTAATGAAATCAAGCAAGTCATCTTTATTCAAACTACAATGCTGAGATAGGCATACAACACATGTTTCCATTCAAAAAAAACAAGTAGGCAAGGAAAAATATGAATTCCAAGTAAGCCCAAAATCCAATTGGGAAAACAACAATGTTTTGTCACTGTTCTTGTTTGATGTAGGATTTCATACAGCCCAGGGTGGTCATGAACTCTTTAAGTCGTGAAAATCAAATATTGTTTAAGATAGACTGTTGATAATTTGTGCTTGGAAGAATAAACAAAACAAAGAAGGAAGTTATAATTTAAGATAGACTATCTTTCCTAAAAACTGTATTTTAGTAACATCATAAAAGAAGTCCATAAGCCATTTATATATTTGAGGTGTTCTGTGTAATGAGAACAGGTAGAATAGCTCAGCAGTACAATCTGTCTGATTTTTCCAAGAAGCAGAGAAAATAAAAGTGTGAGGGAAAAAAACTATACTATGAGATAAAGTCTGAAAAGACTTGTGGGCTGGACCATATTACTGAAATGTGTATTGTGAGCAAATCAATACATCAAAAGGAGATGTAAATCTGTTGGTGAAGGCCACTCATGTGTTCCCTGCCGCCCAGACTTGAAATAACCACATAGAAACTGTATTAATTAAATCACTGTTTGGCCTATTAGCTCTAGCCTCTTATTGGCTAGCTCTTACATCCTAAACTAACCCATCTTCATTAATCTGTGCATCACCACGAGGTCATGGCTTATCGGCAAAGTTTTGGCATGCTCCGGCAGAGGTGTCTGTCTTCTGTGGCAGCTACATGGCTTTTCCCTGACTCCACCTACTCTCTCTCTCTACATCTCTGTTTGGATTTGCCACCTGGCTTTACTCTGTTAAGCCATTAGTTGAAAGCAACTTTATTCATTAACCAATAAAAGCAACATGTATACAGAAGGATTTCCCACAACATAAGCCATTTATAGAAATTCAACATACCCTTCCAGAATCCTTCTGGCTATTGTGTTGACAATAAATTGTTTAGAACAATGTCAAAACTAGGAAGAAAAATTCTAAGCCCATACTAACAATTTGGTTGACTATGAACACAGTAGTATTATGGAGTTAATTTTCAGATTCTAGATTTATTTTCATTATAAAACTGTTAGAATTTGCTAGCATTTCCTAAATTGGTAGATTTCCTAAAATCCTTGAAATGAAAAGGCAGTCTGGTATAAAACCAAGCATTTACACTGCTTAGCTTTAAGAATTAATCAACTATCATTTATTGTCAACCAATTTTCTTTAAGATGAGAAAATCAACTGAAAGAACAGATTTGAAAGTGAATCCCAAGAGCTCAAATTTGAGTATTTTAGAATGTAGTGCATATTATGCATAAAAGTGAAAATTTTGATAAATTAGTTGGTTTTGAGAGGAACCTCATGGTGGGAATTCAAACTCCAATATTAGAAATAAAAATTGGAATCACTAGCATCACAAATAATTTGTAAGTCTAGGAAATAAGAGAAGAGTGAGAATAACTGGGCAGGGGGTGTATACATGCAGAAAAAGAAAACAGAGTCAAGGATTAATCCTGGTATATTCCTAGAATTCTTTTTTTTTTTTTTTTTTTTTT
>NW_004949155.1:144833-167073 GCF_000317375.1 Microtus ochrogaster
GTGTGCCACCACCGCCCGGCTATTCCTAGAATTCTAAGAGAGGAAAACAGCTGGTAGTAGAACAGGAAGAAACTGGGAGACTAGTGTGTAATATATCTTGATAAGTGATCAGTGGATTTATAAATTTAGATGTTATTGCATACATTATGAAGTGTAGTTGAAGCTGAGCAATAGAAGAGAACCCTAATTGTACTGAGTTTAGAAATAAATTGTAAGAGATAAAAATGAAATAACAATTATATATACTCTTTTAGAAAGCTTGGTTTTTGCTGGAAATGGTATGGTATCTCTGCATGGAAAAGTGATCATTTAATCTGTGCTCATTAAGAGATAATTTCAGTTAAACACTGAATGCCAGTAATACCACTTTCAAGAAGGAAAGAAGTAAAAACACTATTTGACTCTCAATTTAAGTAACTTTCCTGAAGAATACTTGCTATCTCCCAGTTTTCTACCTTTTCTCACTTAGTGACTTGAATTTTGTCTTGGAGTCACTTTTTTGTTTTTGCATTTTGTATAATTATCTGAGAGCTAGCTATTTCATCACACATTTTCATACAAATCTAATGACTGCTATTTACTTACCAAATTCTTGTCATTGTTCATTGAAATATTCTAATCTAGAAAAAGATAGAACAAAATATTTTACTCAGCAAAAAATCATATTCATCTCTAAAATGATTGCATCTACTTAATCAACGAAACTGACAGTAGTCAATCCTGTAATTATATTTTCTCTTCCATGTACCAGTTTTTTAAAAAAGACTTACTTTCTTTGTGTGCGCAAGTGGGTGTGTCTGCACATAGAGCTGAAAGAGTCCAGATGAAAGCTATTGACAAACAAATGTATACAAAAAAATTACCTAACATCAGAGAAATGTACATCAAGTCCGTGCTGATCCATTTGACCCTGGTCAGACTGGCTATAAACAAAAGAAACAACAAATGCTGGTGAAGATACAAGGGGAAAGTGCCCCCTACACACCACTCAGGGAAATAGAAATCAGTGCATTCACTACAGAAATCATTGTGGATATTACCCAAGAAAATAAAATCAACGTTACCTTATTATCCGGCCATATTATTTTTAGGTACTTGCCTTCAGGATTCCAAGTTAGCTTGGCACAGAGATGCCTGCTCATCCATGTTTATTGTGGCTCCATTCACAATCACCAACTTATGCAAATAGGTCTAGGTGTCCATCATGGGTGACTAGATAAAGAAATGTGACATATATTCATAATGTAACCATAAAAGAACAAAATTATATTATGACAGGAAAATGGATGGAGTTGAATCAGATCATCATGTTAACCAAAATAAGCCAAATCCAAAAAAACAAATACGTTTTCTCCCATATATATAATCGAAGTATAAATAAAATAAAGTAAAACTTGAAAGGCAGAAGGAAGATTATTTAGGAAGAGAAACAGGATCAGTGAAATGGGGGAGAAGGAACAAGAGAGCGTGATGAGGTAAAAAAGAACAAAGTACATGATATATATGTATGAGAATGCCACAGTGAAATCCCATATTTTGTATGATGAATATATGCTACTCCAAAAGACACACCTCTACTAAGAAACATGGAAAAGTGATACAGAACTTAACTAGTAAAAGATATCATCAGAATCTTTCTTTCAAGAAGGTCATGCCAAAAGTAAAATAGTTCATTGAGGTGGATGAACAATACCCATGAAGAACAATGAAAAGCTGTTTAATCCCTTTTGATGACAACAATAGTGATAATAACAAAAAGAGAAAGAAGAATTACAGAAAGGTGGGCTTAAAAGGAATGAAACAATAACCCAGATTCCCAGTTCTCCCGGGCTGAAGTGCTTATTCCTTCAGTACTTAAGGCTATTGAGAGTTGCTGGGTTTATACTTCCATAGATCACTTTTTTCTGGAAAGAACTGACTTCCGTACAGACAAATCTCTTCACCAGGGTCAGGATACATCCAATGGCTGAGCAGCACTATGGAAGTATAAAAATTCAGTCACTTTTCCTAACTTGGGGCAATTCTGCAGATTTCAGCTTCCTTTGCTTTCTCACAGGTATTGAATCCCTACACACTCCCCGGTAAGATTTTCAGGGAAATTTCCACTTCTCAGCTTAATTCCTGGAAAAGAAAATCAGCTTGCAACATCATCTATGCATTGCTAATTATATCTGGTCATGTTGTATTTTACATGTTATATTTAATTATTACATAATTATGGAGCAGGTAAAATCATTATGCTCATCTTAAAAACAGGGTTACTGAAGTGCAAAAGTGTTAAGAACTTATTCAGTGTCTCATATCTGATAATGAGGGAGAATCATGGGTTTGTAGCAGGCAGTATAGCTCTAATCACTATGTGTTAATTCCTTTAATATCTTACAATACAATGGAGACTGCTTTCTTGGGTATTTTATTAAAAAACATATTGCCTGACTCTAATTATTTAGTTCAATTTTCCTTGAAAAAGTATATTTTCTTAAAAGAATTAAGAAAAAAATTCTGTCTTAAAATTAGAAGTTCTGTTTTCCTTGGCCTTTTAGTTTTTCAGTACAAGAGTCTGAAGTACATAATTCTGTCAAAACTAACTCTAGTCCTTCCAGCCCTCAGATGAAAATTTTTCAATAGCTTTCCATCTCACAACAAATACTAAAATCTCATACAGTCAGCTGACTTTTTTTATTCAAAATATGTATAGCTTCTCTTAGGCCAGTTACTACATATCCTTCCTTGGAAGAAATACACTATCCTTCCATTGACACAAGGCTGACTATTTGACATAGATTTTGCCAATGGACTATAATACAACTAAGCATAAATTTTTAAAAGCACCATGTTGTTCTAGTAGGGCTATTTTACCTTTGCTAGAAAAAAAAATAGATTTTCTGTGTGTGGGCTACTCCTTTAGCTTGTTTACCTGAATGAAGACAATATAAACAGAATGACAGGAAACCCATGGAGATCATAGAAAATGGGCTCAAAAAGTGTGTTGGTATATATCACTGAAAGTTAAAGAGAGTTATTTATTTATACATGTATTTGCATGTTTAATTTTAATTCTATGTAAATGCATGTGCGTGCATGCACATGTGTTTGTGTGGATGCCATGTGTCTGCAGGTACCTGTGGAATCCAGAAGAGGATGTAGGATCTCTGAAGCTGGAGTTTCAGGTGTCAATGAGTTGCTTGGTATGGGTGCTGGAAAACTGGACTGAGGTCCTCTAGAAGAGTAGCAAGTGCTCTTAACTTCTGAGCCATTTCTCCAATCCTTTTTAAAAATATTACTTTTTCTTTATTATTGAGAATACCATACACATATACAATGAACCATGATCATATCCACCCCTCCCCATTTTTCCTTCCAAGTCTTCCCCAACATGACCTCCCACAATGTTGTGTCCTTTTTTTCATAATCTACTAGGTCCAATGTGTACTGCTCCTGTGTGCAGGGGTGTGGGGCCATCTAATGGAGCATGGAAAAATCTACCAATGGCCACAAATTTAAAAAAGAAGTATTCTCTCTCCCACAGCAGCTCAACTGCCAATAGCTAGCTCGTCAGCAAAGGTGGAGCCTGGAGAGCACTTTCCCCATATATAGGACAATTTTGACTAAATTGATCTTGTGCAGGTCTTGCAAGGGTAGCCACAGTTGGTGTGAGCTCAAGGGCACAACAGCCATGCCCAGTGAAGAGCTTTGTATTCCACAAATTCCACAACACTCTTCCCCATCATCCAGCTCTTAAAATTCTCTCCTCAGTGATGGTAGGGGTAAGAAAGATGTACCATTTGGGGCTAAGGACTCAGTTTGGGGATACATATAAAAACTACAGTATAACTCAGAGGAAACTAATTCAAACATCCTTTTTTTTTAAGTATTTAAGACAAGTCCTTATGGATCCCAGGCTAGCCTTGAGCTCTCAGTGTAGCTCATAATAACCTTGAATTTCTGTCCCTCCTGCCTTTACTTCCTGAGTGTCAGGACTACAGGTGTGAGCTACCACAACTGGTTTATGTGGTACTTGGCATAGAATCCAGGGTCTTGTGCAGAGAGTTTGAGTTAAATCCCCAGCTCATGGACTCATATATCTTTTTATTAATTTTTTATTATTATGCATGTGTATATTTTTGTGTGAGTGTCTGCCACATGTGTGGGTTGCTGCTAGGGCCAAAAGGCATTGAATCCCCTGGAGATGGGGTTACAGGCAGTTGTGAGGTGCCCAAAGTGGGTGTTGGGAACCAAACTTGGGTCCTCCGGGAGAGCAATAAGTACTCTTAACCAGTGAACTATCACTCCAGCCCCATGGCTCAAATACCTTAATGAGACAGCTTATGACATGTGAAATCTCTTACCAATCCACACCAATACTCACTGAAGACTAAATCCAGATTTAAGTCCATTTACCTCGTGCTGTATGAAGAATTCAATCTTGTCCTCCCACCCCCATCATATTCACTATGGACTATTTGGATTCAGGAATTAGATTGATGTGTTTCCTCTTAACTCCCATAGAACTCTCTACTTAGTGTACTACATAGCTTATATCATAATAAAACTTCTGGTTCTTGAGTTCTGGAGAAGGTACTGTATCTTGTAAATGTCTATCATACTATTACAGAATATACTACTCTCCCCATTGTATGACAGGAATTGAATAAATTAGTGCATCAACATTGTTTGCTTTATTACACCTTTATTTTTCAACACATTTTAGCACAGCAAAGCAAATACAGGTAGACATTAGTATTCTTCACACAATAGCAGACTGGAAAGGGAAGCCAGCCACAACTTAGTGCTTTGTCAGTTGTTGTATATTTGTTTGTTTAATATGTGAAGCTAGATCACTTTACTGATGATTTTTTAAAGCTTTCAAGGAAAAGCCTGTATCTATAGCTATATGCTATATATTATCATTTTGACAATGCAATAAGATGGAAAGAGTCCCAAAACGTTGTATAACACTATCAAAACTCTTATACCAAAGTACAACAGAGACAGCAAGTAGTCAATCACATTTACATCACTAGACAATATTATTAAAACAATTGAAACTTCAAGATACCAAATAAGAACCAAATATGAAAACACATAAATGGAACTGGAACACAAATATCAAATACAATACGTGACCCCCCCAACCCCAATACATGAGAACCAGGGCTCTAGGCCCTGCCGTACAAGGCCTCGCTGACTGTCATACAGTCATCTATCGCAAGTTGCGAACGACCAAGGGCCGGTGCCCGGCGTCAGCTCTATTGGCCTCATCTTCCAGGGCCTCCCTGTACTGCTCCGGCCAGTCCTGTGGCTCCTTCCTGTGGATTCGGGCCACATATCGCAGGACTTTCATCTTGGAGGTTTCCAAGCGGGCTCTAGGGCCCCACACAAAATCATATTGCACTGGATCACTGTCAGGAACCCGCAAACTGTCAATGTAGCGCTGGCTCAAATACCTACAGGTGATCACATGCTTTCTTCCATTTTGAACTCCCAAGCCCCTCAGAAAGGCCCAGACTGCAGACTCCCTCGCATGGTTGCCCATTATAAAGATGAAGCTCAGAACCTGCATTAGGAAGTTGTTGCCGGGCCTGTTTGGACTGTCCATAATCTCTTCAGCATCTTCCATTTCTCTTCGGTTGTACAGGGTGTAAGAGTGGTTCCTGGGATCAAGGACCACTAGCTCTGTGCCATACACATGGTTTAGGGTGCGAGCAGCCCGATTCAGGAGGTCAGGGAACACTTTGCTACACTCTCGACCAATGTAATACAGAATTCCTTTCTTTGGTATAGGCAGCTTAGTTGAATCCATCAGCAGAAATAACTGGACCAACTTCCTTGCCTTGCTCTCTAATCTTGACTCAGGCCATGAATGGGGAGAATATTTTGTGGGACAGCCAGGAGCATCTGAATCAGGAGCCAGGAGCTCTGGAGAAACTTCCTCAAAAAAGGGCCTCCTAAAGTGAGGAACAGGCCGCCGCCATCCATTAGCAACATCTCGGACAGCGTCTTCTTCCAGGGCTTCATTGTACTGCGCTGGCCAGTCCATAGGATCTTTGTTATAGATCTTAGCCATGAACTTCAGGATTTTCATCTTGGTGGTCTCGACGTGGGATCGTGGGCCCCAGTAAAATTCATACTCTACTGGCACACAGTCAGTTATCGGCCTGTAGTCCAAGTAACGCTGCCACACGAACTCAACAGACAGAAGCCTCCTCGGGTTGCCAAAAACCGAAAGCCTTCTTTCACGCTGCACCCCGAACCTCCAGAGCATCTCCCAAATATCAGCTTCCCTGGCTTGGTTGCCATTTAGGAATATCTGTCCCAGGATCATCATCAGGAGGCCCATCTTTGGCCCATTGGGGATGTCTCCCAACCCTTCAAACGGCACAGGTCCCAGTTTGTTGAGCAGGATGTAGGTGTGCTCCTCGGGATCTAGCTCCTTCAGTTCAAACCTAAAAATGCACTCCAGGTGGGCTGCTGCCCGCCTCAGGATCTCAGGGAACTGGTTGCGGTATTCTTGAACAATGAACTCCCTCATTTCCGATTCCTTAATAGGGTACTTGGTCTGATCCTTCACCAGCAGAAACTGCAGCAATTCTGCTACGTTTTGCTCCATAGGCTCCTGAGGCTTTAGGGTAAGGGCAACGTGGGCGGTGCCAAGGCCCATAATGGTAATAGAGTTGGAATTCTCACTGTCTCTCAGGACCTGGAATTCCAAGGAGCCTTCTGAACGCTTCGGGCGTACAGAGGGAGCTGAGGCCTTTTGCAGAGCAAGGGAGGTGCACTTGAATAAGTTCAGGCCGCCAGAAGCACCGCAGCTCAGCTCAGCCTCAGGGTTGTCAGCGGCAGTGCACACTCCGGAAGCGCTAGCGCCCTCGGCAGCGAGGGGCATCTGCAAGGTGCTTGGCCCTTTCCCCAGGGTGTGCAGCCCGGAGGTGCTCGGGCCCTCGACGCAGGGAAGCAGCCCGGAGGTGCTCGGGCCCTCACGGCAGGGAAGCAGCCCGCAGGTGGCGGATTCCGCGGCGCAGGACGCCACCGAGATGCTGAAGCGCTCAGCAGAAATGGATCGCAGAGATGCGCCCCGGCCCTCGGCATAGGCTCTCGGGCTCTCGCGGGCAGCGGGCCGCACCAAGGTGCGCAGTCCCTTTTTGGAGGTGGGCGGCACTTTGACTCTAGCTCCCCCCAAGATGGTGGGCGGTACCCAGGTGCTCTGGACCTCACCGGAGGGGGGCGGCATAGAGATGCTCAGGCCCTCCGCGGAGGGGGGCGACACGGAGATATCGGAATCCTCCGAAGCCGAGAGCAGCTCGGAGATGCTCGGGCCCTCAGCAGAGGTGGGCGGCAGGTTGATGGCCAGTCCATCAGAGGCAGTGGGCGGCACCGAAGTGCTTGGGGCCTCACAAGAGGGGGAGGGCATGTTGATGCCCGGTCCCTCCGAGATGGTGGGCGATACGGAGGTGCTCGGGCCCTCGCCAGAGGGAAGCGGCGCGGAAATGCCCGATTCCTCGGAGAAGGTGGGCGGCACCGAGGTTCCCAGGCCCTCAGCCAGGGTGGGCTGCACACTAGGGCCCTCATCGGAGTGGGGCTGCTTGGAGATGTTCAGCCCTTCAGAGACATCGAGATGCTCGGAGGCCTTTGAGCCCTTAGGAGCAGTGGGCGACACAGAGGTGCTCGGGCCCTCCGCAGCGGTGATTGGCATAGCGGTGTTCAGCCCCGCAGAGACTGCAAGAGGCCGGGAGGTGCCAGGGCCCTCCTTCCCGGAGGTGGGCAGCTCCGAGGTGCTCGGGCCCTCAGAGATGATGAGCTGCCCGGAGGCGCTTGAGCCCTCTGAGGCGGTGGGTCGCACAGAGGTGCTTGGGCCCTCCCGGGGGATGGGTAGCCCGGAGGTGCCTGGGCCCTTAGAGGCGCAGTGGCCCTGAAGGATCTGAGGATCGCTGGGATCCTGAGGGACGTCTGGGCCTGGCACGGCAGCAGGGAGACCTTTCCCGCTGCTGTTGCGCGCATTTGCCCTGCCACCGCGGCGGCGGCGCGAATTCTGGCTTACCAGCGACATGGTCCTGTCGACCTGCGTGTGGAAGCTGACACCGACAGGCCCGCGGTCTCGCAGAAGAGGGCGCGAGGTGTGTAGGCGCCCCTGCACAGAACTGCCACTAGCAAGTAATGCTGCTGCTGTTGCCAGAACCAAAGTCACAGGAGCCGAAATTAGAGGTGGTGGGAAAGAAGGAAGGTTCTAGCCAACGGAGAACGCTAGTCTCAGAATACTCGATTCTCACACCCCGCCTTCTGCCGCAGTCCGCGCAGGCGCAGTTGGGCTCTGCGGCAAGGCGACCCCGCCCCGCCCAGCCCCTCCCGTGGGTCTGCGAAAGTGGACCTGGTGATTCTGCACCAAAACTGCGCAATGGCTGGAGGGAGGCTTTGGTAGGGTAAAACAAGGAGCTTGGAGCAGATGGGCAGAGACTAAAGATGGAGGTAACACTAGCCATTTCTCAGAGTCAGGCTACCTATTAGACGGTTTCTACTCAATTGTCAGGTACTTAATAGATTTTCAAAATTGGTAGTTAGCATCCTTAGGATTTGCATCTTCCTCAAAACCGTTTATGGGGAAAAATATGCGTGCTGCGTGGGAGGGTGAAGCTCTAATTCCTTCCCTTGTCTCCTCTGTCATTTTCTCTCTTGAAGCCTCTAAGAGCTCCTACATTGCTGCCAGCTATAAGAGCCTGTCCCTTCTCCAAAGAGCCAAAGGGCTGGGATTTAGCTCTAATTAAGAAACCTGTAGCTATCTAGACAATTTCACTGTGCAAAGTCCCAACCCTTACAGTACAGAAAAATATAATATTTTTGTGGGGTCCTGCCATTGTCCTATTGCAGTTATATCCAAAATTAAGTGGTCCTAGGGTAGTTAGCACCACGGGGGCTATTAGGATACCTCATTGTCAGCTTTGGAAAACTGCAATTAGCATGATTTATGCAGTCTTTGGAGAGCTTTCTATTAGTTACCAAAAGGCGACTGGTATTTTGAGTCACAGTCAATTGCAGGAAACATTGCCCAGATTGCAAGGAGAAGGAATTAATGGATGGAGGAAAAAGTGTGGTTTCCTCATAGGCTTACATGGTAACCTATGCAGGCAGTATTCTATATGTTCCTGTGAAGATAATTTTGTGTCATTTAGTGCAATACCAACTGGGTTTAATAGAATCATATGATGTCATACTCTGGCAAGATTTTATGCTAACCACCTTGCATCCAGTACATAGATCCATAACATTGGTTATGAGCCTGTAGCACACCATTACCCAAATATTTGTGTCTGATTAGCTTCTGAATCAAGTGGTAAATGTCCTTGGCTTGGAGGACAGGCTCATCTTCGATAAGTGAGGCTTGTCGGCGGTAAGGGGAAGGGTAGGGTATTCCAGAAGAGATGCTGTAATCTGTAGTAAAATGAGGCTGGCCAGAAGCAAGCCCAGAATGCAGTTAAATATACTATCTTATATACTGCCGCAGCTGAAGACACGTGTAGATTTGAAAAGTTGAGTGTTTCTTCTTGTTTATATTAATGTGCACTAGAACTCATTTCCTGGTGATTGTCAAGCACATAGAAAAGGGTACTTCTATGGACACGCAAAATACATCACCCGAATTCTTGGCAATTTAAATAAAGTTGTGAGTTTGATAGTCACACACAAAATTATATCATGTACTATCGAATCCTCAGAGGTGGCCACATTACTTCAAAAATAAATACTAACTGTATCATACATTTGCTCTATTTCTGTCCCTTCTTATCATGATGTGGCTATATTTCAGTGAAGAACCACCTGCTCTATCATATCCATTCACAAGGAAACTTTTCCAGAGAGTTTGTTTTTTTTTAAATATTTATTTATTTATTATGTATACAATATTCTGTCTGTATGTCTGCCGACCAGAAGAGGACACCAGGGGGCTGGAGAGATGGCTCAGTGGTTAAGAGCATTGCCTGCTCTTCCAAAGGTTCTGAGTTCAATTCCCAGCAACCACATGGTGGCTCAGAGAGTTTGTTTATGTAGTTTTCATAGCCATAAGGATTGCTTCTTGGGGGTGCAGTAGTACCAGAACACCAACAAATTTCTTTCCAGGTCAGCTTGAATGCTATTGTTCTCATTGCTGTATGTGAGATATCTAACTGAGAACCAGAAAACACAAATTGGCAAAGTTCGACCATATACGAAAGTAAAATTATAACCCAAAGCTTTTAGCAACCTTCTCAGAAAAATTGACACTTTTTTCTACAATAAATAGCCCTGGAAACCCAACTCCTTCAAATCAGACCTTGGATGGTATCATTTTACTAACATTAGTAACCATCTAGGAAGCTAAAGTATAACTTCTGTAATAACCAGCCACAAATGGCCAGGACTTGATTAATAATTAACAACTTCCATAATTTTTGGCTATGCTTCTAATTTAGGTCCAACAAGAGACAGTCAAATACACAACTCTGAGAAATCACATAGGATGTCCCATTTCTTGTTAGCTGGTCTGCAGCTTCCCCCAATTTAATGGCTGCCAACCTGTACATACCAGAAGCTTGCACTTTCCCACTATAAAATTTTCTCACTCCTCTACCTGCCATTCTCTGCTAAAACAAAAGTGACAGTGGTTGTCTCTTTGCTTCAGTAAACCCTGAATAAAAACTCTCTGCACATTGGGTGATTTTTACTATGTCCACTGTATGTTATTTTAGGATCTCTCAACATTGGAACTGGGATGTGGCTCAGTACTAGAACACTTGCCTAGGATAAGTGAGTTTGATCCCCAGCACTACAAAAAAGTAACATTGATCAGAAATGCCCTTCAAGTATCTGTCAATGTTTTATTGCTACTGGGTTTAGTGGGACCAGCAAATTTTCTAATAGCTATAAGGAATTAGTTGACCATTCGGATAGGAGATCTAATAGCAGAGAGACAGTAGAGTTTTCCATAGGGTCTAATAGACTTTTTGTAAGAGCCATCTTTGAGGTAACACTTAAGAACTTTGGTTATTTAATGTGACAGCCAGTTTTTCAATTGTTGCATATGAAGACACAAGAAGCTTACAGAACACCAAAGAGACTGGATCAAAAAAAAGTACCCTCACACTACATAATAATGAAACACTAAACATACAGAATAAAGAAAGAATATTAAGAGCTGCTAAGGAAAAGGACCAAGTATCATATAAAGTGAGACCTATCAGACTTCTCAATGGAAACAATGAAAACCAGAAGGTCCTGGTCAAGCGTTCTGCAGACATTAAGAGACCACGGATGCCAGCCCAGACTACTTTACCCAGAAAAACTTTCAATCACCCTGGATGGATAAAACAAGATATTCAGAACCATATTTAACAAATATTTAGACATAAACCCAACCCTACACAAAGGAAAACTCCAACCCAAGGAAGTTATCTGCATCCACAGACCAGATTATAGTAACACACACCTTTAATCTCAGTAGCCATAATGACACACACCTTTAGTTCAGGTAGTCTTACTAGTTGCCATAGAAACTGGGAGGTGCATGCCTTTAATGACGATAGTGCATGCTTTTAATCCCAGCCCTAGAGAGGATTATAAATCCAAATGGATCAAAGCACTCAACATAAAATCAACCACACTAAAGCTCATAAAAGAGAAAGTGGGAAGTACAGTTGAATGCATTGGCACAGGAGACCACTTCCTAACACCAGTATCACAGGGACTGAGAGCAACAATAAATAAATGGGACCTCCTGAAACTGAGAAACTTCTGTAAAGCAAGGGACACAGTCAATGAGACAAAGGCAGCCTACTGAATGGGAAAAGATTTTCACCAACCCCACATCAAACATATGGCTAATCTCCAAAATATACAAAAAACTCAAGAAATTGGTCATCAAAAGAACAAATAATCCAATAAAAAGAGGGTAGAGACCTAAACAGAGAACTCTCATCAGAGGTATCTAAAATGGCTGAAACACACGTAAGAAAATGCTCAACATCCTTAGCCATCAGAGAAATGCAAGTCAAAAAACTCTGAGATTCCTTCTTACACCTGTAAGAATGGCCAAGATCAAAAACACTGATGAGTACTTACGCTGGAGAGGATGTGGGGTAAAGGGAACGCTCCTCCATTGCTGGTGAGAATGTAAACTGGTACAGGCATTTTGAATATCAGTATGGCAATTTCTTAGAAATTTCAAGACTCAGCAGTACAACTTTTGGGCATATACTCAAAAGATGCTCAATCATACCACAAGGACACGTGCTCAACTTTGTTCATAGCAGCATTGTTTGTCATAGCCAGAACCTGCAAACAACCTAAATGCCCCTTGACCAAAGAATGGATAAGGAAAATGTGTTACATTTACACAATGGAGTACTACATAGCAGAGAAAAATAATGACATCTTGAAATTTGCAGGCAAATGGATGGATCTAGAAAACATTATTTTGAGTGAGGTAACCCAGACACAGAAAGACAATTATCACATGTACTCACTCATAAGTAGCTTTTAAACATAAAGCAAAGGAAACCAGCCCACAATTCACAATCCCAGAGAACCAAGAGAACAATGAGGACCCTAAGAGAGACATACATGAATCCAATCTACATGGGAAGTAGAAAAAGACAAGATGTCTTGAGTAAATTGGGAGCGTGGGGACCATGGTAGAGGGTAGAAGGGGAGGGGAGTGGAGAAAAATACATAGCTCAAAAACAAAAACCCAATTTAACAAAAAAGCACAGCTGTTTGCAAAAGTTATACAAATAACAATGACAAAGATAATATGCAAAGATGATGGTCTACATACATTTGCATATTGTAATAACTTTGAGAAGCAATATAAAATGGGTGGAAGTCTTTTGGGCTAATACAAAAATAACGTTCTTTTTTTAAAAACTAAATTTGTTTATGTATTTTACATCCCAGCTACAGTTTCCCCTCCCTCTTCTTCTCCCAGGCCCTCCCCCACTCCCCTCTGTGCTCACCCCCACAATCCCCTTCTCCATTGCTGCTCAGGAAAGGGCAGGTCTCCCACAAGAATCAACAATCTTACTGCAACTTATTAAGCAAAATATAGTGCAAACAGTACTTAACATGAACATTTTTCTATTATTTACTGTAAAACATTATATTTAGTGTTATAAAAACAGTGAAAAATTTCCTGAAGACTAGGTTCTGCCAATCATCCACATTGATGTTTACAGTAATTTTTTTTTCTTGATGAAAGAAAAAAATCAGTAAGATGAGATTTGGTGACTTGAACTGAAATATCAGAATTCGAGTAGAAAAATGCTGTTCTAGGGCATGAGGAAAAGTGATAATAGAGAATTATGCTGACAGTCAATTCAGAATTATATCATTTAGAGTATTGAAAAATTGAGATATACAGGTTGCTGATTGTTCATAAAGAACTTCTTTATTTCCTTTCTTTTTCTCTCTCTCCCTCCCTCTCTTTCTCTTCCCTCCCTCCATTTTCTGGAGGATTTCTTCAATGTATCCAGATTTGGAAGAGGGACAGAGAAATCCAGTGAACCTTGCCAATCCAACTTCTAGGTCCTGAAATGAGATTAAAGTTTCAATTGAGAGCTAAAGACATGCATATCTAGGCAATCCAAGGTAAGGTGTGGTTCTGTTTACCACTCTCCCATCATTGTCTCATTCTGTGAGGTGATCTGACAAAATTATTAGAACTGTGAAACTTCTTTCCAGGAGAAGTTGGTCCCTCTGGCTAAGACCTATTCTTTCTCCCAGCATGATATGCCCAGGGAAATGCATATTTCCTTGGGGGGAGGGATTTCTGAATAGTCTCATAGTCAGAATGAGAGACACAATTGTCTCTTTAGAACATCTTCATCTCTGCCAGACCCATTACAACTCACCTTTTGTTTTAACACTTCAATCTTGAGATACAATACCTACATGTATGAAACAAGTGTAAAAGCAAAGCATTAAGTTTAGAACACATTCAGTTAGCGCATGGGAACCATTTTTCATAACTTCCTAGCTTTTTGTTAAGTTAGGAAGGGTTGACACATAGCTCCTTAAGTCTCAGTATTTCAACTTCATAATTCTACATTGCTAAGATATTTGGTGAACCCTAATTTTAGAATATCTCAAAGAATTTTTTTCTTTTCAATACAGGGTCCCTCTGTGTAACAGCCCCAGCTGTCCTGGAAATCATTCTGTAGACCAGGCTGGCCTTGAACTCAAAGAACCAACTGCCTCTACCTCTGCTGGAATCAAGGTGTATGTCATCTTTGATTTCTATTTGACAAGAAATTTCTAATTTCTAATTGACAAAAATGTAATTAGTTTTAACTTATTGCCTTCATACGCTTGAAATATATACACACAAGTGTGTTGGTATATGTACATGTGTCTTGTCAGCATCATAACTTTTTTCTTTTTATTGAAAAATAGATTATTTTCTCACACAATATATCCTGATTATAGTTTCCCCTTTCTCTACTCCTCCCAGTTCTTCGCCACCTGCCTTCCTATCTGGATCCACTCCCTTTCTGTCTCTCATTAGAAAAGAACAGGCTTCTAAGACATAAAATATAACAAAATAAAATATAAAAAATGAAACAAGTGCGAGTTTGCCTTGTCGAAGTTGAACAAGGCAAATGAACAGAAGACAAAGAGTCAAAGACAAACAGGATTCAGAGACACGCTAGTTTGCACTCTCAGGAATCAAATAGCTGAATTAAATCCTTACCTACTAATAATTAGCTTAAATGTAATTTAAATTATCAAACCAAAAGACATAGAGTAGTTGAATAGGGGAAAGCATAAGATTCAATTATATGTTACCTACAAATAATTCACTTTACTGGTAAGAACACACATACAGTGAAAGTGAAGACATAAAAAAGGTTATTCTATGCAAATAGAAGGAAAAACAAAGTAGGAATAGCTAATATATCAAACAAAATTGATTTTAAGAAAAAAAACATTTTAAGAGACAAGCTAATGATATTGTGGCCAAGTGTGTAATAATTGTAAATGTATTTGTACCCAGCTTTGAAGCAACTATTACGGAGAGCAATTACCGAATGTTCTGATGGAAAAAATAAAAGGAACATAATAGACACGTTTTCAACAGTGCACATCGTTTTATTAAGTACAGCGTTCTTGGGTGGCCGAGCGCATGGTGGGGAGACAGGAAAGCGGGGAGCACATGCAATCGCAGAATCACGTGTTTCTCCTCTGGGAGCCCTCTTAAATACCCTGTGGGAGTGGGTCTGACCCTCCCTCAGGGAGGGTTGAGGACCTGGCATGCTGGGATTTGGAGTCCAGACCAATATACTCCCAGGCCAGGGCGGCTGGGATGGATACCAAGGGCTGGAGACTATGTCCCAGACTTAACATTCCAGACTCTTTGGATATAGGGTTGACAAGAAGTTGAAGTGATAATTAGGCTCTCTTTGAAAAAATGGCGTAGACTCAAGTCTGGCTACTTCCTTTGGGCACAGGGTGATGTGAGGAGGGGAGAGCTGCGTGTTGGTGGGTCCACCTTTAGCAGGAGGTGTGGCTGGAAAAGGCATCCTGTGTGCTGTCATCTTGGAGATACCAGGCATTTATTTTAGGTGTCTAGGAGGAAGAAAATATTGTTATCATTGGTCCTGTGAAATGGGGCTAGCCATGGGATGAGACACAAACCAGATTTTAGTTGGCAGGTGTTTTTGATCCAGGAGAGCTGGTACCAATGATGAAGTCCCAGGAGCTGGTACAGGTGCTTTTGGCGTTGTCCTGGGAGCATTTTGTAGGTTGGACTTGACTTAGGCAGCAGGAGTAACCTGTGTTAAGAAAAAAATAATAAGAGGGGAAGCTCTGCCAATGCAAAGAAGTCCAATTAGGTCAGATCAAACCAAATTAAAATGCCCATCGTTTTATTAAGTGCAGCACTCTCAACCAGCAGCACAAAAATGTATTCTTCTCAAGCACACATAGAACATTCTCCAAGATATAGTATTATATTGTTATGTGATACTATTCCTGGGGAGATATTAAGAAATGCCTACTTGCCTCAGATGGGGAAATGACAAGAGAAAAAGTGTCACTCAAGTCCATCTCATTAAGCTAATGAGTTTTTATTGGTGTTACATATAAGAGTATAGGTAAAGTGTTACTTATAGAAGCAGAAATAACTCAAAGACAGCTGCACCACCAAAGCCTCCCATAACATGGATGGCAGCTCACAAAAGCTGGGAACCTAAGGCACACTACACAATAAGCAGGCAGCTCAACGGTGCATTTTATGATTAAAAAAAAAAACTTCCAGTGTTGCAGCTATAAGACCTCAAAAATGTTGTTGCCTAAACAAAAACTACATAATGACAACACCAGTAAAGAGGACCACATAAATGGAAAAAAATTCACAAGGCCCCACCCATAGATGAAGAGCTACTGGGTGGGAGGCAAATCCAGGGATGAGTGCCCTAGAAAAATATATGCACGCGCACACACACACACACACACACACACACACACACACGTAGCAATAACAAAGAAGAAGAGGTTATAAATTTGAGATGGAGTCGGGGAATAAAGGAGGAGTTTGAGGAGAAAGATAATGTAGTAGTTTAAATGAAAATGGCCCCCAAGCTCATAGGGAGTGGCACTGTTAGGACATATGGACTTTTGTAGTAGATGTGACTTGTTGAAGGAAGTGTGTCACTTGGGGTGGGCTTTGAGGTCTCAGATGCTCAAGCTAAGTCCAGTGACTCTCTATTCTGCTGCCTGCTGATTCAGATGTAGAACTCCCATCTCCTTCAGCATCATGTCTGCCTGTGTTGCTGCCATGCTTCTCACCATGATGATAATGGACTAAACCTCTGTACTGTAAGCCAGTCCCAATTAGATGTTTTCCTTTACAAGAGTTGCTGTGGTAACAATGTCTCTTCACAGCAATAGAAACCCTAAGTCAAATGGAAATTATATCAATACAATGCTCACATATAAAAATCTCAAAAAAAAGTTAAAATAAAAAAGGCTCTTAGCATGGTTAACTCATGCCTACAGTCCTAACACTCAGAAAGCTAAGGTGTGCAAATTGTCGTCAGCTTGAGACTAGCCTGGGCTATATAATGAGTTCTAGGCCAGCCTAGGCTACAGATTGTAACCCTGACTCAAAAATAAAAATAAAAGCAAAAGCAGCCAACAAAACACTTATAACAATTTAGGTTTATCAAGAATATAGCTCAAAAAACAAAGCACCTCAACACAAGAATGTACAATCTATGTATTATAATACAGTAAACTATCATCTTGTTAATAGTTAAAAAGTTGCAAAGCTTTCCCTATGAGGCAAGGAATAAAACAAGAACAGGTGAGTAAGCAAGGATGGGAAGGGAGCTGTAAGAGTGCAAGAGAAGAGTTGAGAAGAGGAGAATATGTTCAGAGTACATTGTATCAAGTTCTCAAAGAGTTAATAAAATACTGCTAAAAACTCAACTCAAAATGAATTAATGATCTAAATACATAATCTGAAATTATAAAACTTTTAGTGACATTGATGGCAAAATATAGATATTAATCTGTGCAATATTTTTTTTTTTGGTTTTTCGAGACAGGGTTTCTCTGTGGTTTTTTGGAGCCTGTCCTGGAACTAGCTCTTGTAGACCAGGCTGGTCTCGAACTCACAGAGATCCGCCTGCCTCTGCCTCCCGAGTGCTGGGATTAAAGGCGTGCACCACCACCGCCCGGCGCAAGTGCAATATTTTTATATTACCTGAAAAGCATAGGCAATAAAAGCAAAAATATACAAAAGAAATTGTATCAAATTTTGATGTTTTATTAGCATATATTAATTATACATAATGGGTTTCATTGTGACATTTTCATACATGCATGCATTATATTTTGGCCATATTCCTCCCTTGTCCTATTTCCATTCCTGCTAATCACCTTCCTCTTTCTAACAAAGGTCTCTTCTACCCTTGTGTCTGTTGTGTGTGTGTTACCCAATGAGTTTCATTAGGGAAAGTTTCTCTAGAGCAGTTTAGCATGGCTGTGGCTATAGCACTGAAGAGAATGTCCCTCCCCTCCCTTATCTGCCATTATCTACAGATATTTTCAGAGAGGAGTGAGGCTACATGAACCTCCCCTTTCTATGTCAAGGTGTTGACAGGCCCAATCTCGTGGAGATATTTATTGTTCAAGTAATCACAGCTACTGTGAATTCAAGAGTGCAACAGTCATGTCATACCCAGAAGCCAGAGTTCCACCCCACTGCCTGCCCACTCTCCTACAGCTCTTACATTATTTCTATCCCTTCTGCGATGTTCCCTGAACTATGGAGATATTGATGTCCTGCTTATGGCTGAGCATTCAATAGTCACTTACTCTTTGCATTTTCACCAGTTGCCACTGAGCACTGTGAAAAAATTTCCCTGACCAAAGCTGACAGAAGCACCATTCTATGGGTGTAAACATAATTGTTTCGAAGGAAATTTTGACATGTACCTCATGTCCTTTTAACAAAACAACAACAGTAGCTATGATCTCCTTAGCTACAAACTTTTGGCCTGGTTAACAGTAGCAGATGTAATTTACCCCCTATGTGTAGGCATCAAATCCTATCAGAAAGAGGTTAAACAGTATCATATGGTGGTATATTCCATAACCCCAAAACTTATAATATGGAGGCAAGAGGATGAGAAGTTCATGGTCACCCTTACTATATAGGGAGTTTGAGAATAGCCTGAACTACTTGGTCTCTCTCTGCTTTTCTTTTTATTTCTCCTTGTGTGTGTTTCTGTCCCAAAACACTTCAAAAGATAGAAATCAAATATCAATTTAAACATGGACAGCAGACTTAAACAGACATTTCTCAAAAGAAAATATGCTGACAGCAAGCAGATACACAAAATGCTCAACATCTCCAATTGCTAAGAAAATACAAATTAAAAATAGAATTTCGGGGCTGGAGAAATGGGTCAGTGGTTAAGAGCACTTGCTATTCTTTCAGAGGACCTGAGTTCAATCCCCAGCACCCACATGGTGACTGACAACTGTCTTTAATTCCACTTCCAGGGGATCCAATGCCCTCTTTTATTCTCCAAGTACACAGCATGTATGTGGTGTGCAAACATATATAAGTAAAACACTCATACATATGAAACAAAATAAAATAAAATCACTAAAAAATAAAAATAAGTACCATCAGATATCACCTCACACAAGTTAAAATGGTGGTCATCACAAAGATGGATGATAATGAACACTGGTGATGATGTAGAAAAAAAGAGAACCCACACCTTTTTGGTAAGAATGTAGATTAATACCAACACTATAGATAACCATATAAAAGAGTTGGACAGGTATATCAGTGAGTAAAGCTCTTGTTTGGCATGTATGAGGACCTGAATTATGATCGCTAGCACCCATGTGAAAACCCAAGTATTATAGCATGTGCCTATAACAACAGTGCTGGTATGGGAACAGCGTGGAGAGGCAAATTCTAGGAGCTTGCTCATCAGCCAACCTTGTCAGGTTCAAAGAGAAACCATGTCTTCACAAAATGAAGCAGACAGCTGTGCTGTTTAGTTTTTATTGTCAACTTAACAAAAATTAGAGTTACCTAGGAAGAGGGAACCTAAGCTGAAGCATTGTCTGGATCAGAGTGGCCTGTCTGTGGGGCATTATCTGTATTGCTAACTCATGTAGGAGGACCCAGTCCACTGTGAACATTATGTCCCTAAGCAAGCAAGCATCCTTCCATTGCTCCTGCCTTAAGTTTCTGCCCTAACTTTCCTCAATGATGGACTGTGACCTAGAAATAAACCCTTTCCTCCCCTATGTTGCTTTTGGTCAGGGTGTTTTATTACAGCAACAGAGAAGAAACTAGAAGAAGAAGAATAGAAGAATACACCAACCATCAACCTCTGGCTTCTAAACATGCATGTGCTGACAAGCACAACTGTACTCACATATTTGGATGTATTCACATATTTGCATGGAAAGATATACAAATACATACATGAAATAAGAAATTTAGTACGTCAAGGAGATATCCGTGCTCTGTTATAATTGCAGCATTACTCATAACAGTCAAAATACAGAATAATCCGCTTGTATTCACTAGATGGATAACGTGTGTGTGTGTGTGTGTGTGTGTGTGTGTGCATACACATGCATGCCAAATGCACACATGCATGTCTGTGTCACAACCATCAAAAATAAAAATTGAAATAAAATTTTGTCATCGATGTATCTGTAGTCTGGAAGCTATTCTGCTAAGTAAAATGAATCAGGCACAAAAATACAAAAGTTTCATGTGTTCAGTCATATGTAGTAATTTGAAAATTAAGTTCATAGGGGCTGAGTATAGAAAGCTAATTACCAGAAGTTTAGGGGTGGGTTGATATGAGTGGGAGCAAGAAGTTTGGGATCAAAGGATAATACAAAGTTACTCACAGGAAGAAAAAATTCAGAGACTATTTGCAAAGCAGAATGACTGTAGAAATAATAATATTGTGTCTATTTAGAAGTAATACTAAATTTTAAATATCTGACTATAAAAATATTAACAATGAAGTGACATGTTAATTATCTTGATTTAAATATTCCATATTTTATACATGTATCAAAACATGACATAATGCTCCATAAATGTATGCAATTACCATTTGTCAATTAAAATAATATTGTTTTGTTTTCGGTAAAATAATATTGTTTTGTAAAAAGAAAATTTAATCTAGACATGGAAGCACATGCCTTTAATCTCAGCATTTAGGAAGCATAAGCAGGCAAATCTCTAGGTTCAAGACCAGCCAGGTTCCAAACTTCCTGCTCCTGCTCATATTAATCCAGGATTTATCCCAACTGTTTGTTTTAGCTTTTGGAACTCATTCTTTTTGCATGGATACCTTACTCAGCCTAGATATAGTAGGGAGGGCTTTGGACCTTCCCCAAAGCAATGTACCTTACCCTCTTTGGGGAATGGATGGGGGTAGGGTGAGGAGGTAGGTGAAGGGGATGAGAGGAAGAGGAGGAGTCGGAATTTGGATTGGTATGTATAATGAAAAAAGATAGCTTGTTTTCTTTTTTAAAAAGAATAAAAGAAATATTTTTTTTTTAAAAAAAACCCTTAAAAAAAGAATGTCTGCCAGGGAGACATCCTTCAGCTACCACTAATTCATTCAGTGCTGAAGTAAGGGTCCACTAGAAGAATTAGAGGCACACATGGAGTTAAGACTGTCTCTGGAGCAGAAACCTGCTATTGCACTCTAACCCACACAAGCGCTGTAATTTGCTTACTGACTTAACAGGTGTCATCTAATTCAGACCCTCCCTCAGAGTCCTCTGTAACCTCCCTTTTCATCTCCAGGCTCACAAGTAAGCAGAGTCCTGGCTGTGAATGGGTTGTTTGCCTTAAGCATGGGATAGTGTCATTTGTTTGCAGTAACTGATTAGAACCAAACATGGTACTGTTTATTAGAACTAACAGGCAGCATTTGACTCTGGGTTCACTTTTTGTGAGTTTTTATTAAATCCAGAGCAGACACAATCTGACTTGTTTTCATGTTAGCCATCAATACTAGTATAGAAGATTTACATTTGTCAGGAGAAATTATGCCTCAGGAGAAACAACCAGGTGGACTGAAATCAGCCTCTGGACTGTCCACATGATCATGCTGAACAATCAATCAATCCCACCTGAGCTGATTGAGGAAGATTTGACTTTGGCTAGCAATTTATGTTGATGCTTTGACAGTCTGTTAACAGGCCTTATATGAAGTAGCAGCCCTCTAGACTCTAACATCACAGCAGCTGAAACAGCAGAACTAGAATGTTAAAGGTGGCTAACAGGGATTAGGAAATCAGGGGGACCAAAGAAAAGATGGGCAATGTTGATGCAAAATTGCAGTTAGATAAAAGGAATAAACTCAAGAGATCGATTATGCAACATGGTTACTATTGTTAATAACACTGTATCACAATCTTGAAACATATTAGAGGCAGAGATGGGGAGGGAAGGGGAGAAAGAGAGAGCCAGAGGGAGGGAACCAGAGAATCAGAGAGGGAGGGAGAGAAAGGGAGAGATCTTGCTGTGAAAACCAATTGTTCTTTATAGCCCTGGTTATTGAAACTTGCTCCTAACTAGATGCATTCCATACAGCTGGGCAGCCACTTTTTTGCTTGATTCAATATTTAAGTACTTACGAAAAAAACTGAGTTTGGGGGAAAGGCTATGTCTTCCTAGATTCAAATTCTTGGCAAGTTCTAGGACTGGAGGCAT
>NW_004949155.1:167353-176819 GCF_000317375.1 Microtus ochrogaster
AGTATATCCATCTTCATCACTATCATGATGATACTGCTTCATTTTCCTAGAGGACAGCAGTTTTCTTCTCCCAAACCCTCCCCTCTGGTTTCCCCCACAAAGTCTAAGACCCTACCCTTTCTCCATACAATGTCCTGGTAAGAAGCAGTCTACAACAAAGTCGAACACACAACCGGTGGTTTGGATTGGTGATTCCAATGGCTGGTCATCTCTGCTGAATCCTTAGAGGGACAGGAATAAAACTTTATCTTTGGTCAACGTAATGTTTTGACTGGCTGGACACAAACAATGGGGCCTCAGTATCCCTTGGAAGAAGGACTGGAATGATGCTACCTGGAACGCAAATGCAAGTGCATCCAATCACAGGTAAACTGACTCGATACAGTAGTACCTACTACAGTTAAATTTAGAAAACTGGCCTCAGCTTTACTGTCATGTATTTGCCATAACATCCACAGGGATGAGAATGTCCTCTCATCTCAGAGTGCCCCAAATAATTATCCCAACTGCAGGGAGACCCTCTCACCATAGTTAATTATAGGGTTAGCAGGCAAGCCACTCTTGGTTGAGAGGCAGGTATTCTGCCTTTATCCTATTCAGGCCCACTGCCTACCTGTCATGAAACCAAGGCCGGCTGATTGACCCCCCCATCTTTAGACAGGTAGACATCCACAAACCAGTTCCAACTGTATGAGATTTTGCAAACTGTGGTGCTACTACTTGGCCAGGTTCACAAGGCACAAGGGGAGACCGGAGAACAAAACAGCACAGAACATGTATATCTAAGTGATGCATATATATCCCAAAATGTGATTGCCAGTCACTCATGGCCTTCCAGGATTGTTTTTGCCAGATGAACCCAGCTGTCTGCTTTTTTCTTTACTACTTGCTAGTTTCAATAATGTAGTTATGTTTAAGGGAAGGAGAAGATAACCACGAGGTGGCAGTAGCACACAATGAACTTCATTTAAGGTTTGTTTTGTTTTGTTTGTTTTTTTGTTTTTCTTTCAGTTTTTTGAGACAGGGTTTCTCTGTAGCTTTGGAGCCTGTCCTGGCACTAGCTCTTGTAGACCAGGCTGGCCTTCATGTTAGCAACAGGGACAGGTCTTCATGCTGAGAGTGGGGAAATGAGCGGGCTCGGAGGTGGGGGCTGTCTGAGAGTGAAACCTTCCAGGGCCTATAAGTGAAGGATAAAGGAAGGGAACCAACCCAAAAAAAACTGGGCAAGGACTTCACAGGGAGAAGAGAATCAGAGTAAGATGCAAGATCAGACTTACATGTCTAGATGATGCTAAGAGGCACGAGGGGATCTCTGGATCAGAGCTCTGGAGGCCAGTAGCAGTTTGGGCTCTTCTAGCTCAGGAATGATCTTACTTAGGGTAAGCAAATGTTTGGTATAGTTTCATAGTGGATGTAGAATGCCTAGTCCCTGAATAACTAAAAATCTCAGCATGCTACACTTGTAATTGAATATATAAATATCCGAGTGTGTCATCATCAGGCTTTTAAAACCTCGCCCTACAACCAACAGATTTTTGAGCTAACAAATTCCAACCTCTTCTGAATAAGTAAATAACATACAACCAATACACAAATGCCATGTCTTTAGCTCAATTATATAACAAACTGAATAGCACTAAAAGGTGGAAAGGGAAATGGAGATAAAATGTTCTAAGGTATTTAATTATCTGGGGAAAAATGAAAGTAACAATTTTAACTAATAAGTCAATAATACACAATAATAAGCATAAAGATGAGACTGTATTTCATTTATATGTATAATATAATATAATGTTAATATGTTTCAAAACCTAGAGGCCTAAAACAAGTATTTTATAGTTATAAATTCTCTCAAAAGCACATTATTAACTTTGTTATGGGTTGAGTGAAAGTTTGATTGTGACGATAAGCTTCAAACAGAATGTTTGAAGGATGTTCAGGAAAAACATCCCCACAGGGCCAGGGATATAGCTCAATGATAAAACATTTACCTAATTGTATATGAGATCTTAGGTACCTGCTTACATTTTGCTTACATACTATTTGCTCAACTTGTTCAGAATTAACTAATTTCTAAGAAAAACATTCTAATCAATCTTACTGTGCTTTTAACACTCCGATGTAGCATGTTCCCTATTTTTCCTTTGTGATCCATTCATGCACCTGATTCAGAACAATGCCTACATGTATAGCATGTGTGACTAGCCCCAAGACCATTCTATTGAAAACAACCCCCCCATACAAACACACTAAGACAATGCTGAAATAATCAGATAAAACCATAGATTGAGAACAATTATTTGTGGTTTTGTGTGCTATTCTGAGTAAACAGGACATAAAACGAATTTTCTCCCTTGTGAAACTCCTATAAAAGGCTAAGACAAAAGTTTCCAGTTCTTTTTAATACCATATTTGCTGTGCTGCTCCTACATAGAGACGTCAGCCTTTGTTCAAGAGTTCAGATCAGTGGATAGATCAGAGCTTTTGTCAACATATCCTGCCTATTTGGTTAAACTATACTAAGAGTCAGTGGTTTTATGAGGACTACTGAGAACTCAAGAACAAGGGCAAGGGGGTTTTGATGCTACTGCACGTACTGGCTTTGTGGGAGCCTAGGCAGTTTGGATGCTCACCATTCTAGACTTGGATGGAGGTGGGGTTTCCTTGGACTTCCCACAGGGCAGAGAACCCTGATTGCTCTTTGGGCTGACGAGGGACAGGGACTTGATTGGGGGAGGGGGAGGGAAATGAGGGGCGGTGGCGGGGAAGAGACAGAAATCTTAAATAAATAAACAAATAAATAAATAAATAAATAAATAAATAAATAAAAATAGAGTCAGTGGTTTTGCTTTTACACTGTGGTAGAGTCTCCCCCCCCCCTTCATTTTTTATTTTTAAATTGTGAAGCAGTCTTGCTAAGTTAATCAGGCTGATCTTGAATTTACGTTGTTGCCCAGGCAGGTCTCTTGTATTAGCCTCCTGGGCTGCTGAGATTACTGCCGGTGCCTGCTCCAACTCTTGAAGAATGGAGACACATTTGCATACATAGAGGGAAGGAACTGGTAAAGGCCATCACTAGAAGCTGAAGTAAAAGCTGGTACCCTAATAATTAAAAAGAAAATTTTGAAAAGGAGACTACAAGAGACAGAATGTGAGACAAACAGAAAACAGGAGTAAGTTGATATATGTGTACCAGATACTCTAATGATTATATTAAATGCGATTATTCTAGAGACTATAAGAAATAAGACAAAGATCAACAGCATGAAATTAGAAAAGTAAAACTGTCACCTACAAGAAATATCATCTTAAATATGAGGTTATAAAAACATTAAAGGTAAAACGATAGAAAAATATGTTATAAAAGCCCTAACAAAATTAAGTTTTGTGGTAATAATAACAAGGAACATGAGATTATTTAAATAAACATATAAGAGATACACAGAAACATTATTTTATCATGAACTGTCACTACATTATAAAGACATAACAATTCTAAATCTGTATAACCTAGTAGCATAATAGTAACTTATATAATAAGCAAAACTTGACACAATACAGAGTAGCAGAATAGCATCCTTTGAAATACAACCACATCCTAATTACCAGGAACTACATATTATGTTTAATGGAAAAGAACGAAATTAATGTAGTGGATGAAATTAAGGTTACTAATTACCTGGTCTTAAAACATAACATTTATTTCACGGAACCCAAGATAATCATAGTAGCTCTCAAAAGAAGAGAAAGGCATAATGATCCAGAAACCTCTAGAAAGTTGACTTTGATTCTTTGTGTGAGTTCCACTTTCAATTTTCTGAGGCACCCCTTCTCCCCATGGTGATTTCCAAAGTCGGTTGTTTATGTTCCCTCTAGCAGTATATAAGGGTTTCTCTTGCATCCTCACCAACCTTAAGATAACTGGGTTAAACAAAGGAAGTTATATGTGTGTACGTGTATGCCTAGAAAAAAAAACTTAAATGCATTGAAATTAAAAATATATTAATTGTTGCTCAGAATGGGGTTGAGAGAGAAATGGGGAATGATTGATCCTAATAAGTACAGGATTTATTTGCGCTGTAATAAAATGAGATTTGGAATTTTTCCAACACTCTATTGAAAATTATATGAGTAGATATTCCAGTTAATGAAAGAGAAGAGAAATAACACAAGATTAGAGGATAGGAACAACTGTACTATTACTTGAGAATAAATGATTAGAGGAAGCTATAAACTCACAGAAGGCAAGGTAAAGAGACTTCCTGGGCAGAATACTAGAGCGAAGAAAACTAGAGAGCGAATACCAAATACACGGGGACTGAGACGGAGTCCTACTCTGTGGCCCAGGCTGGCCTGGAATTCAGGGCATACCAACTGCACAAACCTCCCAAATTTTAGGATTCCAGGTACGAATGCCACACATTTGCAGTAGGTTTCAATTATTCAGCTTAGTTCTGATTAGTGCATGCATGCGCAGATTCTTTTGGGGGAAAAGTCCCCCAAATCAATACATGTCAGGAAAAGAGCAACCATCCAGAGTAGGAGATTTTGTTGGAAACTGTGTTAAGAAATTTAGAGAGGCTTTTTCCCCCCTCAGTAGTAGCAAAAAAATAATCTCAAGTAATTGTTACTCTACCTTCATCTCATGAAGCTTAAAAGTTAAACCCAAAGAGATCAAACTGTTTTTAAACAAGTTAACTTAATATGAAAGCAAACCTCAATATTATTTATAAGAATAAAATTTTCAAATACCATGTAAGTCCCTAGATGAAAATGAGTCCTTGCCCAAGTAGAAAGCAAATGTCAAAGCAGCATTATCAACTGCCTGAACTTTGAGTGCGCTCACATTTATCTCCTAAGTAAAGGTCGGTGGGCACACAGGCACAGTGTTGACACCACCTCTGTCCAAACACTTAGTGAACAATAAGTTCTGTTGACACAGAGGCAACTCCAAGGACACTAGACTAGAAATTTGAAAGCAACTCAAAGACAATGACATAAACAATTTAAAAAGAAAAGAAAACACACAACAACAACAACAAAAAATGTGCAACGGGAAAAGTGGCCAGATACTGCCAGAGAGAGGAAGAGATTGCAATATGCATTATTAGGTACTTCAAAGCCAAGTGGGTGGTGCAGAGCAAGGAAACCAGCTTCTGGGTGAAGAAGCAGTAATCCATATTCAAGTCATATATATTATTTAAAAGCAGGAGTGATTGAATTTAAAAGCATGGCAAATAGCCAGGCATGGTGGTGCACACCTTTAATCCCAGCTCTTTGGAGGCAGAGGCAGGCGGATCACTGAGTTGGAAGCTTCACAGAGAAACCCTTCTTGAAAAAACAAGCAAAGAAGCACAAAAGAATGGCAATTAAAAGCAGGAGGTCCTAATCTGTGCAGGAGGCACTGTCTGGATCCAAAGTAAAAAGTAAGCTAGATTACCATTCTAAAATTTGAAATATGTGGCCATATACAGATACTCTAACCAAAACAGATGAACCCAAGGGGTGTAAACACAATGATTAGTTATCAAAGTACCACTACATTGATATTTTATATTTAACCTATATTTTTTATCTTATTATTTTTATTTTCTTGGTTGTATATTTCTGTTTAGTCAAGCCTGTTAGCATAAGCCTATTAAGTCCAGCCGCTTGGAAATTCAAGGCCTGACTGGGCTATGTGTGTGCTCAAGGCAAGCCTTGGCAACCTAGTGAGACCCTGTCTCATAGGGAGAAGTAAAAGGAAGGCTGGGAATTTAGCCCAGTGGTGGAGTACTTCGGTAGTGACATCAGCAGAATTAGAATCCCAACTTGGGGTTCTTTCCCCCCCACCCCTAAGCTTGAAAACAAGTTTTATTGAAGAAAAGATTTAACCATTAAACCTGCAGGCACATTCCTTTCATAATGGCAATTCCTACTAGCCTCACAGATACCCCAAACTCCACACCAAAGAGACAGCTTTGAAAGGTACCGCCACCGTTTTCAGCCAGTCCCACAAACAAGCTTGCCTCTCCAGAAACCAGGAGGAGAAAAACACATTTACATAAGTTTTCTGTTTTGGCAAGAGTATTCACTTCTTAGGACATTCAGGAAGGTAACAGTTCCTGACCACCAAGCATGGGGCCCGGCACCAGTTTTGCAGGGCGTCTGTGCGATGCTCAGTCAGTAGTTGTTGTTTTTATCACAGGCACGAAAAAGAGAAGTGGCTGGAAGTGGGGAGGGCATGCTGAAGGCAGGGTATCTGCCGCAGTCCTACCCAGCCGCTTTTGCCTTGATGGAAGTCCGACTTGGGGTTCTTAGTATCATTAATAAAGCAGAATTTTATTAGGGAACAATTGAATTAGAGTTTAATAGAAAAGACCCTAGGCCACACAAGCTGCAAATCTCAACAGCTGCAAATCTCTACAGGAGTAGAATGGAGGAGAAGCAGAGCTGCTACTGTAAACTATTTGTCAGAGAAAACTCTGATAAATTGCTATATTTGAAGAAAAATACCAATAAATATTGTTTTTTAACCCAACAACTTAAAGGACTTGGCCGCAAAACCTTGTTTTGGCTACTTAATCTTCACTTGATCTTCGCCAAAAGGCCTAGAGCAATTGAACATCAAATCTTAAACAGCTAGCAGAGACAAATACAGCCCTGATTGGCTACCAACTCAGAAAAAAATATGTTAGCAGTCTCAAAGATCTTTACTAAAGTCATGTTAAATAAAAGAGATTTCGGTTAATTTATCAGTTTTAATTTATATGATTACTCACTACAAACCAATTTGGTACCATGGACATAATATGCAAACATGTATTAACTTGTAGAGATACTAGACAAAAATAGACAAAAGCCTCAAAGATTATAAAGATTTCATTTATTTCATTTCACTCACCATCTGCCAGTTTGGAGCTTTTCCCCCTGAAAAGTTAAACTGTTCCTTCATCTGTACTTTTAAGCAAACTCTAATTTTAAATCTTTACTCCCAATGATATGACAATTAGTAGAAGCAAGGTAAAAATATTTACACGTTGAAGATAAACTTACTATAAACATCATTGAGAGGCTGTAATATTTTTTCTACTATGACCAAGGCAATTTGCAAAAGAAAGCATTTAATTGGGCTTATACTACAGAGCGTTAGCGTTTGTGATGGTAGAGCAAAGGCATGGTGACAGATTCAGCTGAAAGCTCCCAATCTTGATCAGCAGGTAGGAGGCAGTAAGAGCTACTGGCAAAGGCATTAGTCAGCCTCCAGGACTGACCCAGCGTCACACCTCTTCCAGCTAGGCCACACTTCCTATCTGTCCCAAACAGTTCTACACAGTAGGGACCAAGTATTCAAATATGCGAGCTTTTGTGGGCTAGTCTCATTTAAACCACCACTGAGGGGTTTATATAGAAGAAAAAAAGTCAAAAGGTGAAGTTTATTGCATATTCTTAAGTAATATTGTTTCTTATTTTAAGAACTAAAAGGACCGGGCAAATCTTTGAGACTGCTAACACATTTGTCATTTTAACATAAAATAGTTTTATATAAAAGATTACTGCAGAAAGGACTCAGTAAAGTGCCTACTACGCAAGCATGAGAACCTGAGTTCTGATCCCTAACATTTACATAAAAGTAAGGTCCAATAGTGTGTGTCTGCAAGCCCAGGACTCGAGTTGGGAGCAGGCAGATATGGGTAGATTACTGAAGTTCACTGACCAAATCAAGGACCTTTAGGTTCAGTGAGACTGTTTCTCTAAATATTACACAGAGCAGTCAACTTCAGGCCTCCATACACACATGCACATATACACACGATACATGCACACACACACACACACACACTCACACACGACACGCACATACGGGGGAGGAAGCAAGAGGGAGAGGGAGATACACACACACACACACACACACACACACACACACACACACACGTTACTGAGCTATAATTCTAGCAGCCAGAGCCATCAATCTGAGGTGAGGAACTTCTTTTTATTTTCCTGTTCTCTTAATTTTCCATGTCTTTTTGTCCTGTATGCCGAATTTTTGTTGTTGTTTTTCATTTTGTTTTGTTTTTCAGTACTGGGGATTGAACCCAGGGCTTCACTTATACTCTGTAAATTCTCTAGTAACACTGAGCTCTATCCCTAGCAGGACATTTTAATTTAAATGTATTTACTAATTGGTACATAAAAACGACCCCAAGCTAATGGAATAACATATAATATTTTCTTAAATGTGAATATTCTGAAATGCCTAAATCATAGGAAACATATGTATCTCCTCAATTACCATTTCTTTAGGTTAAAACATTAAAAATCATTCTAGCTTTTTAAATTTTTAAAAATTTTTGTTACTTTAAAAATAATACCAATCAAAATTCCCACTTCCTCCCCTCCTCCCACTTCCCTCCCACTCTCCCCACACAGCCTCCTCCTCGCCAGTCCCTCCAGTCCTAAGACGGCAAGACACGCTGCCCTGTGGGAAGTCCAAGGCCCTCCCCCCTCCATCCAGGCTTAGGAAGGTGTGCATCCCAAGAGAATAGGATCCCCAAAAGCCAGTACATTTGTTCTAGCTTTTAAAAAAGCATAGCACACTATTGTTATCTACAGTTACTCTACTAAAAAGTAGGATGGCACTAATTTTTAGTCATATAACAGAAACTCTGTAGGCATTGATCAATATGCCTGCACCCTCCCTCCCTCCTACTCTGCCTAGACTCTGGCATTACCATTCCACTCTCAATTTCAATGAGTTCTTTTATAGATTCCATATGGCAGTAACAACATGTGACATCTGTCTTTCTGTGCTTGATTTGTTTCACTTAACATAATAATCTATAGTTCCATCTACACTGTCACAAGTGGCAATATCTCAGTCTTTCTGTGGCTTAATAGTACTCCTTTGTGTAGTGTGTATATGTACTGCCACAAGTTCAAGGACATTCTGGTCTACAAAGTGAATTCCATTCAGTCAGGGGCTAAGTAGCAAGACCTTCCCTTAAAACAAACGAATCAAGAAAGAAAAAAAAAAACAGTAAAGCAAATATGACAGTTATTCAACAATCAGTTGTTACAATGATAAATGAAGTTCAGTTCCATATTAAAAATTTTGCTCTAACTGAAGATTACCTCTTTGTCATAATTAGCCAGTTCAGGCTGCTCTGAGATTTTGAAGCTCTTTTAGATAGGTTGAGTGGGGGAAAGGTACTCATGGAGAGTTTGTGGTTTGGGAATGCCATCATTATGCATTTCTAAAGTTTTGCATGCAAGTAACTAATGCAGTAATTTGAAAGAGGGAAGAATATGATTGGACATCAAGTTGTGTATGTATATGTGTGTATGCAAAAAACTTTTATGGGAGATTTCTCTCAACTGAGTTTTAGGTCCATGGCATTAAATAACTGGCATATTGCAAATACAATCAACATTTTCTCCAGGGGCCCTTTCTCTCTTACATATATGGATTTGCCACTGTGGTTTCTTT
>NW_004949155.1:176919-178356 GCF_000317375.1 Microtus ochrogaster
CTCGAACTCCCAGAGATCCGCCTGCCTCTGCCTCCCAAGTGCTGGGATTAAAGGCGTGCGCCACCACCACCCGGCTCCACTGTGGTTTCTTATATATAATAATAATTGTGAGCAAGTTAAGTAGTACAGAAAATTGAGACTGTATTAATTTCTATGACTGACACGTATGTTGAGAGCAGTACTGTGATAATCTTGTATTTCCAGCTACTCTTTGATCGAAAAAATTAGAAATACAAGTCATGGTGTTGAACATATAACACGAGAGAACTGCCAACAGAGATGATGCCATGAATTTACCCTCCTCTCTGAAACAACTAAAAATTACTGAAAAAGCAGCCATTGTCAATGATTAGGTTTCAGGTCATCAAAGACCTTGCTAGTGAAGGAGGAATATCAATACTGGCTTCCTACCTGAAAATGGGACTCAAGATTCCTGTAGATTTAAGGCAATGAAAGACAGATCTCAGTTTAGCAGCATTACTCCTTAACAGCAAGGCAGCCTACAGGACAGAAGAAAAAAAGGTTCAACTCTACTGAACAAAAGAAAGATGCAAAGAGACAGACCAACAGAGATACAGAGACCCATATCCTCTTGTTTCTCCAGAAAAAAAGGATCAGTGCATTGTATCTGAGGAAACTAAGTCTAAGGAGAAACGGAAAAGGGTCAGGAGGAACACAAGCTCTCACAAGTTCTTAAACCACCTGTTTCCCAACTAAAGGTGAGAATATTACACAACCTGTGAGTTGTGTAAAGCACTCAGAAGGCTACCGACTACTGTAATCCAAAATTACACATAAACCACAGCCTGATAAATATATGCCCCTTAAATGAAAGAGCAAACCAGAAGGTATGAATTGATTCTTATATTGCCTTAATGTGAACTACAACAAAGTACAAAAATACTTATAGGTGTCTTAGTTACTTTTCTATTTCTGTGACAAAACACCATGACCACGGCAATTTATGGAAGGAAGGGTTTATGTGAGGCTTACAGTTCCAGAAAGATAAAAATATAACACCATTATGGCAGGGAAGCATGACAGCAGGCAGGCATGAGGATTGGAGCTGGAAGCTAAGAGCTAAGGGCTGACACCTTGACCAATAAACTAAGCCAAGGGTTCATCCCTTGAACCCATTACCTAAGAGCTGATGGCTCATCCCTTGAACCATTACCTAAGAGCTGATGGCTCATCCCTTGAACCATTACCTAAGAGCTGATGGCTCACCCCTTGAACCATTAGCTAAGAGCAGAGGGCTCACTCCTTGAACCATAAGCTAAGAGCTGAGGGTATACATCTTAAAGCATAAGCTAAGAGCTGGGGGCTCATACATTGACCCATAATCTAAGAACTAAGGGCTCACACCTTGAACCATAAGCAGGAAGCTGAGAGAGCTCACTGCAAAGACAATGTAGCTTTTGAAATCTCAAAGCCCAC
>NW_004949155.1:178592-180340 GCF_000317375.1 Microtus ochrogaster
ATCAAGAATGTGCTGCATACAATCAAGAAGTGTGTGACATGTAAAGAAAAGACTATATTACCTATTGTAAGAAAAACAAATAATGAGCTATGAGCTAGGTGCCTACTGGGGCTCAAAAGACTGAGACAGGAGAATTATGAGGCCGAGGACAGCCTGTGCAATACAGGCATACTGTGTGTATGTGTGTGAGGGAGGGAGGGAGGGAAGGAGGGAAGGAGAGAGAGAGAGAGAGAGAGAGAGAGAGAGAGAGAGAGAGAGAGAGAGATCATTGATAGAATAGAATAAAAAATACAACAAAATTTAAAAATACTTTCTTATTAAAGAACACACAAAAGATTTACTCTGTTAATAGGATCATGGAGGCTATTTAACAGGCTTAATGGGCTGTGGAAGTGGTTCAGTGGTTAAACACTACACAAGCAGGAGGACCTGATTTTACACCCTCTGAACCGATAGAAAGCCAGATATGGTGGTGTGCATGTGTATACCAGAGGTGGCTGGCAAAGACAAGAGAATCCTTGGACGATCATGGGCCAGTTGGCAAACAGGAGACCCTGTCTCAAACATGGTAAAAAGGGAGGAACAACACCTGATAATATACTACAACCATGTGTATACAGGTCAGACTCTATTGAAGAAGACTGAAATTATATCAATTATCTTCTCTGACCACAATGGTATAAGAATAGAAAGAAAGAAATACAAAAGGAATTTTAGAAAATTTACAAATACATGAAAAAAGCAGATAGCACATCCTTGAAATATCAGTGCAGGAAAGAAATCAAGGGAGATTAAACAAATCATCAGAGAACATCAGAAGTGACGTCTATGAAAAATGGAAAAAACAGACAGGTTGTTGGGGAGCAGTTGCATATGATAGAATATTATTCAGCACAGAGAGAAAAGAATACCCCGCATTTACAACAATGTTGATTAATCTAAAGGATATTTTGCTAAATGATGTAAACCAAACATAAAAAGGTAAATAGCACACAATCACCCATATATTTAAAATCTAAAAGAATCAAACTCTGCTAGGCAGTACTGGTGCATGCCTTTGATCCCAGCACTCGGGAGGCAGAGGCAGGTGGATCTCTGTGAGTTTGTGGCCAGCCTGGTCTACAAGAGCTAGTTCAGGACAGGCTCCAAAAGCTACAGAGAAACCCTGTCTCGAAAAACCTAAACCAAAATCAAAAAGAAAAATCAAACTCAAAGAGAATAGAAAGGTGGTCTCCAAAAGCTACAGGATGAGAAAAATGAGATGTTAGCCAAATGTTACAAGTGTTTTGCCTGCACGTATGAATGTGAACCACATGTATGTGGCTGCTGCCCTTGGAGATCATAGGAGGGCATCAGATCCCTGGAACTGATGATTACAGAGAGTTGTAATTCACCATGTGGGAGCTGGGAACCAAATTTGGTTTCTCTGCAAGATCAACAATTGTTCTTAGTCTCTAGCCTTTTCTTCAGAACCTCCGATGTTACACAGAATAGGACATGAATTTATGAGTGATCTGTAGAACATTGGAGAAGTTGGAAGGATGGATATGATGAAAACATATCGTACTCATATATGAAATCCTCAAAACAGTATTTAAAAATGAATGCTTATAGCATAGAAAAATTAGCAGAAAAGTTAATATCATTCCATAAAAAATTTGATTCATAATATACCATTAAGACAGTGAAAATGGTCAGGTGGTGGTGGTGCATGCCTTTAATCCCAGCACTCGGGAGGCAGAGGCAGG
>NW_004949155.1:181095-181845 GCF_000317375.1 Microtus ochrogaster
CCATCTACTTAGTTCACTTATTGTACTATTTTAACCAGACTCAAGAATCAGGATTTTACAATGTATTATGACTGTCTCACTTTGGGAGGTTTAATAAAATATCCCCACAAAACCAGCCATGTCATTAAAAAAAAAAAGATTTTATTTATTTATTTATTTATTTATTCATTCATTTATTTATTTATTTATTATGTTTACAGTGTCTGCCTGCATGTACACCTGCATGTCAGAAGAGGGTGCTGTATCACATCATAGATAGTTATGAGCCACCATGTGGTTGCTGGGAATTGAACTCAGGACCTTTGGAAGAGCAGGCAACGCTCTTAACCTCTGAGCCATCTCTCCAGCCCCAAGATACCCTGTCTTAAACAACATGGAAAGTTAAGACGGACACCTGTCCCTATGTGTGTGTACATACAAATCTGGAAGCCAAAAGTCAGTCAAATGTCTTGCCTTAACACTCTCTATTATTTTTTTGAGAAAATCTCACTGAACCTGGAACTCAGCTATTTGGGTAGGTTGGCTGGCCGGCAGGATCTGTGGATCTGCCTGACTCTACCTCCCCAGTATGAGGGTTACAGGCACTCACCACCAAGCCTAGCTTTTCATGTGAGTGCTAGAGATCTGAACTCATATCCTAGCTTGAGCTTCCAGTATGTTAGTAATTGAACCATCTACTTAGTTCACTTATTGTACTATTTTAACCAGACTCAAGAATCAGGATTTTACAATGTATTATGACTGTCTCAC
>NW_004949155.1:181945-183594 GCF_000317375.1 Microtus ochrogaster
TCCAACTCTCCAGCCCCACCATTTCATTTTTAAAGATTCAATTTTATTTTGTGTTTTTCAGTGGTTGACCTGCATATATGTTAGTGCATCATGTGCTTGCATGCTCAAGGCCAGAAGATGGTGTCATATTCCCTGGAACTGGAGTTACAGACGACTCTTAGCTGTTACATGGGTGCCAGGCATGAAACCCAGGTCCTTTGCAAAAGCAGCAAGTGCTCTTAACCACTGAGCCATGTCTTCAGCACCTTTGTGCTGCCTTTCAAATTAGACAGATATATAAATGAGAATAACACAATGCAGTCATTAGAATGGTTAAAGTAAAATTAACCAACAATACTGGACGTTATTGAGAATATTGAACAAACTGAATTCTGACAAACTGCTGTGAAATGGAAATGGTACATTACTCTGAAAAACTGTTAGATACATCCTTTCAAATTCAGTATGAACTTATCATATGTTAAGTAATTCCACTTAGAGTTATTTAGCCAAAGAAAATATACATCCATATAAGGACTGGAATGAACAATTTCATAGCAGTTTGTCAGAATTCTTTACAATAGTTTAAACAGGATAGATGCCCTAGGTACCTATCAACAAGTATGAAATCTAATACGATCATAAATAGTGCAAGACCCAGTAGGAGACATGACTCAGGAGTTGTGCATGCTTACTGCTCTAGCAGGTAAAGACAGGCACTTACACATTAGTCCGAGTGACAGGACACAGGAAAGTGACTAAAAAGTGGCTGCAAACTAGATAATATGAACTTTAATTTTAAGTAATAGAAAACCATATCTTACTTTCACTTGAATTTTAAGAGATCCCTGTCATTTAAAACAAGAATTTTTTTTTTCCCAGACAAAAAGCAACACAAACCTCAATGAAGGCAAAATTTCCTATGTGAATGTATTTGGGGTTTCAGCCCAGCATGTAAAGGAAGATAGGAGGTAAATACCTTTTTAAGATCTATAGCAAACATCCCACCCCATCAAGGCTAAAAGAACATTGAAGAAGAGGGTAAGAAAAAACTAAAAGAGCGGGAGAATAAGGAATGGTGCTTTGGTGCTTTGAAATACTGTCCTTTGGACATGGCATGGCCTCTGCACTCATGAACTCAGAGAAGCTTGTGCCTCAATATGCTGAAGTCATTTAAAAAGTCTAATAATGAGGGTGGGTCATCACTAGCTTAGGAGCTATTGACAATTGATAGCTGGAGGAGGGAGAGTCACTTAGAGTCTTTAGAAATGTGGCTACTGGAAGGTTGTCCATACCTACCCCAGTGGATGATCTCCTGGCTACCCACATACAAGTGGCACTAATTAGACTTAGAGAGTTAAAAAAAATACATAAAACAAACACACAAAATAAGATTAAGTAAAATGTTGAACAAAATCAAAACCAACAGCTCTTATTAGTTTAGTCACAGAATTGAAACCACAGTACAAAATTCTTGCCTCCCAAATGGGAGAAGTATAAATAAGTAGTGATGTATAACTTATGGGAATGAAAACTTATCTGGAGAAACAAATTCTAAAGGGACAAGAACAGAAGTTTTCCAGAACTAGAATCTTTTAGGGCAATAGAAAATAAGAAACGCCTATATTTTAGTTTGATTTGTTCAAATTGCCTTTTACCTTGTGTGTGTG